>NW_022986259.1:151916-185838 GCF_902500255.1 Thalassophryne amazonica | reverse complement strand
AGATCTTCACTTAGCCTGGAAAAAGAGTCTGTTGCTCTATAAAAAAGCCCTCCGTAAAGCTAGGACATCTTTCTACTCATCACTAATTGAAGAAAATAAGAACAACCCCAGGTTTCTTTTCAGCACTGTAGCCAGGCTGACAAAGAGTCAGAGCTCTATTGAGCTGAGTATTCCATTAACTTTAACTAGTAATGACTTCATGACTTTCTTTGCTAACAAAATTGTAACTATTAGAGAAAAAATTACTCATAACCATCCCAAAGACGTATCGTTATCTTTGGCTGCTTTCAGTGATGCCGGTATTTGGTTAGACTCTTTCTCTCCGATTGTTCTGTCTGAGTTATTTTCATTAGTTACTACATCCAAACCATCAACATGTTTATTAGACCCCATTCCTACCAGGCTGCTCAAGGAAGCCCTACCATTATTTAATGCTTCGATCTTAAATATGATCAATCTATCTTTGTTAGTTGGCTATGTACCACAGGCTTTTAAGGTGGCAGTAATTAAACCATTACTTAAAAAGCCATCACTTGACCCAGCTATCTTAGCTAATTATAGGCCAATCTCCAACCTTCCTTTTCTCTCAAAAATTCTTGAAAGGGTAGTTGTAAAACAGCTAACTGATCATCTGCAGAGGAATGGTCTATTTGAAGAGTTTCAGTCAGGTTTTAGAATTCATCATAGTACAGAAACAGCATTAGTGAAGGTTACAAATGATCTTCTTATGGCCTCGGACAGTGGACTCATCTCTGTGCTTGTTCTGTTAGACCTCAGTGCTGCTTTTGATACTGTTGACCATAAAATTTTATTACAGAGATTAGAGCATGCCATAGGTATTAAAGGCACTGTGCTGCGGTGGTTTGAATCATATTTGTCTAATAGATTACAATTTGTTCATGTAAATGGGGAATCTTCTTCACAGACTAAAGTTAATTATGGAGTTCCACAAGGTTCTGTGCTAGGACCAATTTTATTCACTTTATACATGCTTCCCTTAGGCAGTATTATTAGACGGTATTGCTTAAATTTTCATTGTTACGCAGATGATACCCAGCTTTATCTATCCATGAAGCCAGAGGACACACACCAATTAGCTAAACTGCAGGATTGTCTTACAGACATAAAGACATGGATGACCTCTAATTTCCTGCTTTTAAACTCAGATAAAACTGAAGTTATTGACTTGGCCCCACAAATCTTAGAAACATGGTGTCTAACCAGATCCTTACTCTGGATGGCATTACCCTGACCTCTAGTAATACTGTGAGAAATCTTGGAGTCATTTTTGATCAGGATATGTCATTCAAAGCACATATTAAACAAATATGTAGGACTGCTTTTTTGCATTTACGCAATATCTCTAAAATCAGAAAGGTCTTGTCTCAGAGTGATGCTGAAAAACTAATTCATGCATTTATTTCCTCTAGGCTGGACTATTGTAATTCATTATTATCAGGTTGTCCTAAAAGTTCCCTAAAAAGCCTTCAGTTAATTCAAAATGCTGCAGCTAGAGTACTGACGGGGACTAGAAGGAGAGAGCATATCTCACCCATATTGGCCTCTCTTCATTGGCTTCCTGTTAATTCTAGAATAGAATTTAAAATTCTTCTTCTTACTTATAAGGTTTTGAATAATCAGGTCCCATCTTATCTTAGGGACCTCATAGTACCATATCACCCCAATAGAGCGCTTCGCTCTCAGACTGCAGGCTTATTTGTAGTTCCTAGGGTTTGTAAGAGTAGAATGGGAGGCAGAGCCTTCAGCTTTCAGGCTCCTCTCCTGTGGAACCAGCTCCCAATTCAGATCAGGGAGACAGACACCCTCTCTACTTTTAAGATTAGGCTTAAAACTTTCCTTTTTGCTAAAGCTTATAGTTAGGGCTGGATCAGGTGACCCTGAACCATCCCTTAGTTATGCTGCTATAGACGTAGACTGCTGGGGGGTTCCCATGATGCACTGTTTCTTTCTCTTTTTGCTCTGTATGCACCACTCTGCATTTAATCATTAGTGATCGATCTCTGCTCCCCTCCACAGCATGTCTTTTTCCTGGTTCTCTCCCTCAGCCCCAACCAGTCCCAGCAGAAGACTGCCCCTCCCTGAGCCTGGTTCTACTGGAGGTTTCTTCCTGTTAAAAGGGAGTTTATCCTTCCCACTGTAGCCAAGTGCTTGCTCACAGGGGGTCGTTTTGACCGTTGGGGTTTTACATAATTATTGTATGGCCTTGCCTTACAATATAAAGCGCCTTGGGGCAACTGTTTGTTGTGATTTGGCGCTATATAAAAAAATTGATTGATTGATTGATTGAAGTTTAGGGCTAGTGGCCGGCGATCACCTTAGTATTTCTTCTGTTTTTCTTGTTGTTTAATGCTGACAAATTATACTGTATTTCTTGTCTTTCTGATGCCTGATTCAGTTTTTTTTCTCTGTTTGAGGTGCAGCTCCATCCAGAGATGGGTGTGGTATCTGTTTCTGTAACCCTCCTGTCCTGTGCACTGGAAACATTTCCCGTATATTTGTTCTGTAATTTGTGTCTGTATCATGGCCCAAGCAGAGGGTCGCCCCTTTGAGTCTGGTCTGCTTGAGGTTTCTTCTTCAGAGGGAGTTTTTCTTACCACTGTTGCTCTGGGGGTTAGTAAGGTTAAACCTTATTTGTGTGAAGCGCCTTGAGGCAGCTTTGTTGTGATTTGGCGCTATATAAATTAAATTAAATTAAATTAAATTATAGCATAATAGTATGTTTTCATTTTGATTTTTCATTTGTGCTGAATGTATGTAAAGTAATAAATATTTGCGTAAGATGATCCTCTGCTTTCATGTGAATGTACTGTGCACCTGATACTTCGCTCTGTAATTCTGGCTTAATGTTTGCTTTATGTACATTTAGATTTTGTAGCAAAATACAACAGCTGATCTAAGTTAACTTTTTTATTGTGATTGACCAATCAAATGATTAATTATTAAAACATCACAACACACACATTTAACACACTATTAATACTGACTGACTGTTGTGTTTCTTGAGGACGATTCATACATGTCTGCCATATAAAGGCCCGGTCACACGGCATATGACGAATCCTGAACGAAGGGAAAAAAGTAAAAAAGTCACAAATCATCAACAACAGGTAGACGAATGGGCTTTTGACTTTTCCCATCAATGAATAGTCTGTGAATCAAGAGCGCAAAAGGTACGAAAGAAGAACAAAATGAAACCGAAGCTAACATTGACCTTGTCGCTTTAAACGAAACGCCCCTGGAGGCATTGCTGGAGCAGTGTGCGTTCTGCACCCTGCTCTGCGTCCCAGGACTTGGCGCTGGGACAGAGCTCTGTAGCGCCTGAGTCCCGGAGCGCTGCAAAGAAAAGCACGTGATCCGACTCACTGTGGAGATCTGTGCACATGTCGGTGGATCCACCTGCTCTGGTTACTCGTCCAGAACAACAGAGGGATCATCTCCTTCATCAGAATCCTCACTGTCTGGTTCAGACTAACAACATGCTGCGCCCTCCACCTTGCTCCAATTACAAAAAAAAATGCTGGTGTGCCGTGGTGGCTGCTGTATGACTGTATTACATTAATAATCCATATATATTGATTTATAACAGAAAATTGTCAAAAGGGGGATTAAAAATAAGTGTAAAGATGATTGAATATATCAGAGCAGTAAATTGATCAGTCTGTGTGAACGTGCATTGACTCCCCATGTGCGGTTATTTCCACCAGCTGCAGCTGATCCACAACGTAAATTCTGCCTTCAGAATAGCTCTTTATATAATCATCTGAATCATCTACCTGTTGCCACATGTTGAGAAGGGCTGGATTGTCATTCATACACGACAAAAATAATTCATTGTTTCCACACAAAATATTAATTCACTAGCATGAAAGTGAATTAGCATGAAAACCTGTGAGGATCACATAACGCATGTTAGCATGAAAACCTGTGAGGATCACATAACGCATGTTAGCATGAAAACCTGTGAGGATCACATAACACATGTTAGCATGAAAACCTGTGAGGATCACATAACGCATGTTAGCATGAAAACCTGTGAGGATCACATAACGCATGTTAGCATGAAAACCTGTGAGGATCACATAACGCATGTTAGCATGAAAACCTGTGAGGATCACATAACGCATGTTAGCATGAAAACCTGTGAGGATCACATAACGCATGTCAGCATGAAAACCTGTGAGGATCACATAACGCATGTTAGCATGAAAACCTGTGAGTATCACATAACGCATGTTAGCATGAAAACCTGTGAGTATCACATAACGCATGTTAGTATGAAAACCTGTGAGGATCACATAACGCATGTTTGTATGAAAATCTGTGAGGATCACATAACGCATGTTAGTATGAAAACCTGTGAGGATCACATAATGCATGTTAGCATGAAAACCTGTGAGGATCACATAACGCATGTTAGCATGAAAACCTGTGAGGATCACATAACGCATGTTAGCATGAAAACCTGTGAGGATCACATAACGCATGTTAGCATGAAAACCTGTGAGGATCACATAACACATGTTAGCATGAAAACCTGTGAGGATCACATAACGCATGTTAGCATGAAAACCTGTGAGGATCACATAACGCATGTTAGCATGAAAACCTGTGAGGATCACATAACGCATGTTAGCATGAAAACCTGTGAGGATCACATAACGCATGTTAGCATGAAAACCTGTGAGGATCACATAACGCATGTCAGCATGAAAACCTGTGAGGATCACATAACGCATGTTAGCATGAAAACCTGTGAGTATCACATAACGCATGTTAGCATGAAAACCTGTGAGTATCACATAACGCATGTTAGTATGAAAACCTGTGAGGATCACATAACGCATGTTTGTATGAAAATCTGTGAGGATCACATAACGCATGTTAGTATGAAAACCTGTGAGGATCACATAATGCATGTTAGCATGAAAACCTGTGAGGATCACATAACGCATGTTAGCATGAAAACCTGTGAGGATCACATAACGCATGTTAGCATGAAAACCTGTGAGGATCACATAACGCATGTTAGCATGAAAACCTGTGAGGATCACATAACGCATGTTAGCATGAAAACCTGTGAGGATCACAGGAAAAAAGAGAGCTTTAAATCAGAAGTGCCTGACTCCGTGGTATAACTCACAAACTCGTAGCTTAAAGCAGATAACCCGTAAGTTGGAGAGGAAATGGCGTCTCACTAATTTAGAAGATCTTCACTTAGCCTGGAAAAAGAGTCTGTTGCTCTATAAAAAAGCCCTCCGTAAAGCTAGGACATCTTTCTACTCATCACTAATTGAAGAAAATAAGAACAACCCCAGGTTTCTTTTCAGCACTGTAGCCAGGCTGACAAAGAGTCAGAGCTCTATTGAGCTGAGTATTCCATTAACTTTAACTAGTAATGACTTCATGACTTTCTTTGCTAACAAAATTTTAACTATTAGAGAAAAAATTACTCATAACCATCCCAAAGACGTATCGTTATCTTTGGCTGCTTTCAGTGATGCCGGTATTTGGTTAGACTCTTTCTCTCCGATTGTTCTGTCTGAGTTATTTTCATTAGTTACTTCATCCAAACCATCAACATGTTTATTAGACCCCATTCCTACCAGGCTGCTCAAGGAAGCCCTACCATTATTTAATGCTTCGATCTTAAATATGATCAATCTATCTTTGTTAGTTGGCTATGTACCACAGGCTTTTAAGGTGGCAGTAATTAAACCATTACTTAAAAAGCCATCACTTGACCCAGCTATCTTAGCTAATTATAGGCCAATCTCCAACCTTCCTTTTCTCTCAAAAATTCTTGAAAGGGTAGTTGTAAAACAGCTAACTGATCATCTGCAGAGGAATGGTCTATTTGAAGAGTTTCAGTCAGGTTTTAGAATTCATCATAGTACAGAAACAGCATTAGTGAAGGTTACAAATGATCTTCTTATGGCCTCGGACAGTGGACTCATCTCTGTGCTTGTTCTGTTAGACCTCAGTGCTGCTTTTGATACTGTTGACCATAAAATTTTATTACAGAGATTAGAGCATGCCATAGGTATTAAAGGCACTGCGCTGCGGTGGTTTGAATCATATTTGTCTAATAGATTACAATTTGTTCATGTAAATGGGGAATCTTCTTCACAGACTAAAGTTAATTATGGAGTTCCACAAGGTTCTGTGCTAGGACCAATTTTATTCACTTTATACATGCTTCCCTTAGGCAGTATTATTAGACGGCATTTCTTAAATTTTCATTGTTACGCAGATGATACCCAGCTTTATCTGTCCATGAAGCCAGAGGACACACACCAATTAGCTAAACTGCAGGATTGTCTTACAGACATAAAGACATGGATGACCTCTAATTTCCTGCTTTTAAACTCAGATAAAACTGAAGTTATTGTACTTGGCCCTACAAATCTTAGAAACATGGTGTCTAACCAGATCCTTACTCTGGATGGCATTACCCTGACCTCTAGTAATACTGTGAGAAATCTTGGAGTCATTTTTTATCAGGATATGTCATTCAAAGCGCATATTAAACAAATATGTAGGACTGCTTTTTTGCATTTACGCAATATCTCTAAAATCAGAAAGGTCTTGTCTCAGAGTGATGCTGAAAACCTGTGAGGATCACATAATGCATGTCAGCATGAAAACCTGTGAGGATCACATAACGCATGTCAGCATGAAAACCTGTGAGGATCACATAACGCATGTTAGCATGAAAACCTGTGAGGATCACATAACGCATGTCAACATTCAAACTTGCTGGCATCAATAATGCAGCACTAAGTGGATGATAATGGGCTAATGCTAGCATAACTTGAGTGCCTCCACTGTGAACAACGTGTGCAACTTGAAGTGCCAGAAAAAAACCGTCAATCTGACTCTGGGTGATTTTTGATCTTTTTGCCGTACAGACTGACTCGGAGCACTGTGGCGCTGATGTGGTCACCTGCTCCACAAGCCACGCCCACCACAGTGCAAATACAGCAAAGCAAACAGTAGAAATTATGATGGACTGTTTGTGAGATCAGGATGAAGCCCTCAAACGCGCCCAGTGTGCCTGTGTGCACGTGTGTGTGTTCGTGCCTGCATGTGCGTGTACATTTGTTTTTTCATTTATCTTTGATGTCTTTTTAGTAGAATGCAGTGGGCCCCAAACCTGGGGTCTAAAGTTGCACCCTAGGCTCTATAGTTATCCTAACCAGAGCTGGCATTGTATCCGAGGGCTCTCTTCAACATGGTGATCGCTCCCTTTATTGCTGATAACTGCACCTCGTGTGCGCTTGGGTAACTGGGGATTGCCTCAAGGTATTTCTTCAGGTTCTTCTTCATCAGGCCTGTTGCTCCCACCACAACTGGGATGATATTGATGTCTTTCAATGACCATGTTGTTTGTAGGTCATTTTTCAAGTCTTGGTATTTTGTGATCTTTCCCCTTTCCGCTCGATTCAGGCCGTAGTCATTGAGGACTGTCACATCAATGATTTTGGCTGTTTTCTCTTGCTTGTTCCAGATGACAATATCAGGCTTGATTGCACCTCCTTCGATGTGTCTTCCTGCTGGGATCTTTGTCGTAGAAGACAGTTACTTTTCCGTTGGATGAGACTGGTGCTGGCTGATGCTCCCAGACGTTTTCCTTGACTTTCACCTCCAGTTCCTTGCATACTTTCCAGTAGAGATATTGACACATCTTCTTGTGTATGGATGTATAATGTCCGTCTGCCATGAGGATCTGGCATGCTGATGTTAGATGGTTTACACTCAACAACTGTATGACAGAATCTGCATTTATCATTTTGTGAGATCGCTGCCATCTTTTTGAAGCCATTTGTTAGAAGTCCCTGATCTTGTGCTCCAGTCAGAATTGTTTCGCCATCAAAACCAAGTTCTCCATTTTTGAGCCACTGCATTGATCCAACTTTGTCAATTTTTCATTTTCCAGTTCTTCTTGGAATCGTCTGGCTCTTTTGTGCTGTTTCCATCTTTCCACTCGATGTTTTCCTTCTCTTTTGCTGTATTGTTCTCTGGTCTGTCTTGCAAGTTTTGTTGCAGGCATCAGATTGTTGCTTTCTCTCTCTTGTAGAAGTTCTTCACCAAAGTTTTTTGCCAGTTTGGTGACTGAGGTCTGTTCAGATAAGGTCTTCTCGTGGTGTTGTGTGACCTTTTTCATGATTTCTTCTTCAGAGCTCTTTAAGTACTGTCCAATATGTTGTGTGGGCCGCTGAAGAGGAGGTACTGCTGGCCCACCACCACCAGAGGGCACCCTGCCTGGAGTGCGGGCTCCAGGCACAAGAGGGCGCTGCCGCCTCACAGGAGCAGCCGGGGTGACAGCTGTCACTTATCACCCATGACAGCTGTCACCAATCATCTGATCTTCAGTGGTATATCAGCAAGACGACATCTCCACCTCTTTGCCGAGATATCGCTCTACCGAGGAGGTAACGTACTCAGCCGATTTTGTTGTCTTCCTGACAGGAATACCTGTTGCTTTGTGTGTTGGACAGCAGATATTTTGTTTCCTTTTTTCCGATGAGAGGTGGAGGTGGTTTTCCACCATATGTGTTGCTGGGTGCAGACGCACCCACATCTACCGTATTTTCCGGACTATAAGTCGCACTTTTTTACATGTTTTGGCCGGGGGTGCGACCTATACTCCGGTGCGACTTATAAATGAAAAATATACCGGTAGGATCTCAATTAATTTACTGTAACAAAACAATTTTACGTGACAGAGTCGATCTATGTTTTAAAATGGCCACCAGAAAAGGAAATGCAATGCATCATGGACACTGTAGTATGGCGGCCGTCCTATAAGTCACGCTGGTCGCGATAACCAATCAGAGAACAGAACGCTGGACGCGTATTCCTCACCTCACCCACAGCGTGTGAAGCTGACGAATACGGTGCTTGCTGTTATTCCGGCATGGTGAACAAAACAGCTTCAACCCTTGGATATCAGTGTGAGCAGAGTGTTTAAGTTGACGCTGAGAGCTGCGTGGGAGCACTGGGTGAACGACGGCGGAGGATTAGTGTGTGCACTTGGAAGGAGCTGGCGTCGAAGATTGTGAATAGCGTTTGAAGCAGACGAACATGGTGTTTATTCCGGGACGGCTAACAAAACAGCTTCAACCCTTGGATATCAGTGTGAGCAGAGTTGACGCTGAGAGCTGCATGGGAGCACTGAGCGACGGCGGAGGATTAGCGTCTGCACTTGGAAGGAGCTGGATCAACACCACTGGGCGGTCATGAGCTGCGCAGGTAGGCGCTGCATGGTTCGGCTCGCAATGTGGTCCGCAAAATACAAACATATCCGTAGGTAAAATGCAGCTCACGAGAGGGCACTCAAGGCTTGTGTGACTGTTCCTGCGACTTCTGACTACCATAGAAAAATAAAAATTTCAACGTTACTGATAACTTAACAAGACAACGGAGAAGGCCAGAAAAAATGCCACCAAAAAGAAAATCATACTCTGCAGATTGTAAGTTACGACTGGTGAAATATGCATCTGAAAACGGTAGCCATCACAATATTATCATCTGAACTTTTCATGTTAAGTTAACATACCTGTATGTCCATGGGACTTATAGTCCAGTGCAACTTATTTATGGTTTATTTTTCTTTATAATGATAAAGTGGCTGGTGCGACTTATACTCCGGTGCGACTTATTTATGGTTTATTTTTCTTTATAATGGATAAAGTGGCTGGTGCGACTTATACTCCGGTGCGACTTATAGTCCGGAAAATACGGTAACTGTTTTTGTTCCTCGCCAGCAGTACCAGATCCGACAAGTGGAGGCAGTGGCCACCTGGGAGTTCGGGACTTGGCGGCTCCAGTATTCCCGGGGTTCGGTGGCGGAGGAAATCGTGTGGTTCCGGTTCTGCTTTGGACAGACGTCTTTTATCTTCGAGCCTGCCCACACGACACATTTTTGTGAATTGACTTCATTGACTATTATTGTAATCTGCTGTGTTTGTTGTGCTTATTCACAACAGTAAAGTGTTGTTATTTGACTTCCTCCATTGTCCGTTCATTTGCGCCCCCTGTTGTTGGTCCGTGTTCCTACACTTTCACAACACAATACTTATTATTGATGCTCTGTAGGCCTGGTTGATTTCAGTGAGACCCAGACCTCCTTCTCTGCGAGGGAGATATATTCTGTCCATGCACTGATTTCTGTACGTGACTTTGTGGAGGGTGAGCATCTTCCTGGTTTTCATGTCCAACTTATTAAGCTCACGCTGTGGCCAGTCAACTATGCCAAACCCATAGGTCACCACTGGTATTGCAAACTGGTTTATGGCTGTATGTTTTCTGTTTTTGTCTTTTTACCTTTTGTGATTGTGCATTTTGAACATTTGTCCAGTCCAAATTCCACACCAATGTCTTTGGAGAACTTATGGACAGTTTCCACGAGCTGACTGAGTCCCTCCTTTGTGTTGGCATAGTTTTTCCAATCATCCATGAACAGCAGATGGTTCACAAGTTTTTGATGTTTCTTCCCTCTGTCTCTACTTAAGTCATATCTGATGTCATGCTCCTTCAGGATCTTGCTGAGCAGGTCTATGATTAAACAGAATAAAAGTAGTGAGAGTCTGTCTCCCTGGAATATTCCTCTCTGAACTCGTACGTCTGGGATTGTTATTTGTCCCTCTGTGTGATTTAGGGTGATGGTGGTGTTCCACTTGTTCATTTGTGCTCTCAGGAAAGATCTTCTTTCCTCATTGATGCTGTAGAGTTCTAAACACCTCATGATCCAGGAGTGTGGTACACTGTCAAATGCCTTTTTGTAATCAATCCAAGCCATGCTGAGGTTCCTCCTCCTTTTTTGGCAGTCCTCCAGGATAGATTTGTCTATCAGTAACTGGTCTTTAGCTCCTAATCTTTTTCTGGAACAACCTTTTGTTCATTTTCCAGGTAGCCACCAGTGTCCAGATGTTCATAAATGTCATCAGCTATGATTCCTGTCAGTCATTTGATTTGTATGTTGTTGTTAGGCAGCAGATGGGTCTGTACTTGTTGTGAAAGTGTAGTGACACGGACCCACAACAGGGGGCGCAAATGAACGGTCAATAGATGAGCCAAAAAGTAACAATTTAATGTTGTGAAATGTGCACAACGAATATACAGACAATGTCAGAATATGATTACAGTCAAATTACAAAGGTGACGTGTGGGCAGGCTCAAGGATAGAAGACGTCTGTCCTGAGAAGAGCCGGAACCACACGATTTCTGCCACCACCGAACCTGGTGAATACTGGAGCCGCCAAGTCCCGAATTCCCAGGTGATCACCGTCTCCGACTGTCGGATCTGGTACTGCTGGCGAGAACAAAGACAGCCAAGTGTGGGTGTGTGTACACCCAGTAACAACAACGGTGGGAATGCCACCTCCACCTCTCACTCAATATGTGATGAGTACCGCAGTGATTCCTCAGGGAAAAAGAGTGCCGTCCTGCACTCACTCAGCTTCCACAGATAGAGGAACCGGTACTCCTGCAAACACTCACAATATACAGATATATTGTAACACAAAATGGCTGAGGATATTACCTTCAATGAAGTACGATATCTCGGCGATGAGGTGGAGATGACGTCTGGGTTTTATGGAGTGAGGTGATGAAGAATGAGTGACAGCTGTCAGGAAGTAATGAGTAACAGCTGTCACTCCCGGCTGTGTCCGTGGCGGCAGCGCCCTCTCGTGCCTGAAGCCCGCACTTCAGGCAAGGTGCCCTCTGGTGGTGGGCCAGCAGTACCTCCTCTTCTGGCGGCCCACACAACAGTACTTGTTGGGTAGTTGTGTTTCCTTGGTCTTTGGTAGTAGGCGCATGTGCGTGTATGTGCATGGGTGTGCGTGTGTGTTTATGTGCATGGGTGTGCGTGTGTGTTTATGTGCATGGGTGTGCGTGTGTGTTTATGTGCATGTGCATGGGTGTACGTGTGTGTTTATGTGCATGGGTGTACGTGTGTGTTTATGTGCATGGGTGTGCGTGTGTGTTTATGTGCATGTGCATGGGTGTGCGTGTGTGTTTATGTGCATGTGCATGGGTGTACGTGTGTGTTTATGTGCATGGGTGTGCGTGTGTGTTTATGTGCATGGGTGTGCGTGTGTGTTTATGTGCATGTGCATGGGTGTGCATGTGTGTTTATGTGCATGTGCATGGGTGTACGTGTGTGTTTATGTGCATGTGCATGGGTGTACGTGTGTGTTTATGTGCATAGGTGTGCATGTGTGTTTATGTGCATGTGCATGGGTGTACGTGTGTGTTTATGTGCATAGGTGTGCGTGTGTTTATGTGCATGGGTGTGCGTGTGTGTTTATGTGCATGTGCATGGGTGTACGTGTGTGTTTATGTGCATAGGTGTGCGTGTGTTTATGTGCATGTGCATGGGTGTGCGTGTGTGTTTATGTGCATGTGCATAGGTGTGCGTGTGTGTTTATGTGCATGTGCATGGGTGTACGTGTGTGTTTATGTGCATAGGTGTGCGTGTGTGTTTATGTGCATGGGTGTACGTGTGTGTTTATGTGCATAGGTGTGCGTGTGTTTATGTGCATGGGTGTGCGTGTGTGTTTATGTGCATGTGCGTACGTGTGTGTTTATGTGCATAGGTGTGCGTGTGTGTTTATGTGCATGGGTGTGCGTGTGTGTTTATGTGCATAGGTGTGCGTGTGTGTTTATGTGCATGTGCATAGGTGTGTGTGTGTGTTTATGTGCATGTGCATGGGTGTGCGTGTGTGTTTATGTGCATGTGCATGGGTGTGCGTGTGTGTTTATGTGCATGTGCATGGGTGTACGTGTGTGTTTATGTGCATAGGTGTGCGTGTGTGTTTATGTGCATGTGCATGGGTGCACGTGTGTGTTTATGTGCATAGGTGTGCGTGTGTTTATGTGCATGTGCATGGGTGTGCGTGTGTGTTTATGTGCATAGGTGTGCGTGTGTGTTTATGTGCATGTGCATAGGTGTGCGTGTGTGTTTATGTGCATGTGCATGGGTGTACGTGTGTGTTTATGTGCATAGGTGTGCGTGTGTGTTTATGTGCATGTGCATGGGTGTACGTGTGTGTTTATGTGCATGTGCATGGGTGTACGTGTGTGTTTATGTGCATAGGTGTGCGTGTGTGTTTATGTGCATGTGCATAGGTGTGCGTGTGTGTTTATGTGCATGTGCATGGGTGTACGTGTGTGTTTATGTGCATAGGTGTGTGTGTGTGTTTATGTGCATGTGCATGGGTGTACGTGTGTGTTTATGTGCATGTGCATGGGTGTACTTGTGTGTTTATGTGCATAGGTGTGCGTGTGTGTTTATGTGCATGTGCATGGGTATGCATGTGTGTTTATGTGCATAGGTGTGCGTGTGTGTTTATGTGCATGTGCATGGGTGTGCGTGTGTGTTTATGTGCATGTGCATGGGTGTACGTGTGTGTTTATGTGCATAGGTGTGCATGTGTGTTTATGTGCATGTGCATGGGTGTGCGTGTGTGTTTATGTGCATGTGCATGGGTGTACGTGTGTGTTTTTGATACTGTTGACCATAAAATTTTATTACAGAGATTAGAGCATGCCATAGGTATTAAAGGCACTGTGCTGCGGTGGTTTGAATCATATTTGTCTAATAGATTACAATTTGTTCATGTAAATGGGGAATCTTCTTCACAGACTAAAGTTAATTATGGAGTTCCACAAGGTTCTGTGCTAGGACCAATTTTATTCACTTTATACATGCTTCCCTTAGGCAGTATTATTAGACGGTATTGCTTAAATTTTCATTGTTACGCAGATGATACCCAGCTTTATCTATCCATGAAGCCAGAGGACACACACCAATTAGCTAAACTGCAGGATTGTCTTACAGACATAAAGACATGGATGACCTCTAATTTCCTGCTTTTAAACTCAGATAAAACTGAAGTTATTGTACTTGGCCCCACAAATCTTAGAAACATGGTGTCTAACCAGATCCTTACTCTGGATGGCATTACCCTGACCTCTAGTAATACTGTGAGAAATCTTGGAGTCATTTTTGATCAGGATATGTCATTCAAAGCGCATATTAAACAAATATGTAGGACTGCTTTTTTGCATTTACGCAATATCTCTAAAATCAGAAAGGTCTTGTCTCAGAGTGATGCTGAAAAACTAATTCATGCATTTATTTCCTCTAGGCTGGACTATTGTAATTCATTATTATCAGGTTGTCCTAAAAGTTCCCTAAAAAGCCTTCAGTTAATTCAAAATGCTGCAGCTAGAGTACTGACGGGGACTAGAAGGAGAGAGCATATCTCACCCATATTGGCCTCTCTTCATTGGCTTCCTGTTAATTCTAGAATAGAATTTAAAATTCTTCTTCTTACTTATAAGGTTTTGAATAATCAGGTCCCATCTTATCTTAGGGACCTTGTAGTACCATATCACCCCAATAGAGCGCTTCGCTCTCAGACTGCAGGCTTACTTGTAGTTCCTAGGGTTTGTAAGAGTAGAATGGGAGGCAGAGCCTTCAGCTTTCAGGCTCCTCTCCTGTGGAACCAGCTCCCAATTCAGATCAGGGAGACAGACACCCTCTCTACTTTTAAGATTAGGCTTAAAACTTTCCTTTTTGCTAAAGCTTATAGTTAGGGCTGGATCAGGTGACCCTGAACCATCCCTTAGTTATGCTGCTATAGACGTAGACTGCTAGGGGGTTCCCATGATGCACTGTTTCTTTCTCTTTTTGCTCTGTATGCACCACTCTGCATTTAATCATTAGTGATTGATCTCTGCTCCCCTCCACAGCATGTCTTTTTCCTGGTTCTCTCCCTCAGCCCCAACCAGTCCCAGCAGAAGACTGCCCTTTTTCCTTCCCACTGTAGCCAAGTGCTTGCTCACAGGGGGTCGTTTTGACCGTTGGGGTTTTACATAATTATTGTATGGCTTTTGCCTTACAATATAAAGCGCCTTGGGGCAACTGTTTGTTGTGATTTGGCGCTATATAAAAAAATTGATTGATTGATTGATTTATGTGCATGGGTGTGTGTGTGTGTTTATGTGCATGTGCATGGGTGTGCGTGTGTGTTTATGTACATAGGTGTGCGTGTGTGTTTATGTGCATGTGCATGGGTGTGTGTGTGTGTGTGTGTGTGTGTGCGCGCACACTTACCCGGTACCAGATAAACATGGATTTGTAGGCGTTTTCATTGGAACAGGAGCCACAGGCCATCGTCTGAACGCGGTTCATTCCTCTGGGAGACACCTAACAGGACACACAGAGGGTCAGAGGTCACCAAACGCCCTTACACACCGCACAGAGGGCAAAGTTTACAAAAATACTACACGACACAAAGTGTGTGATGTCACCACTGTTAAATAAAACAGTCACTAACAGCTAATGTGTCACATTGCTATTTAGTGTCATTGAAATCTGACACATTAGCTACATAATAACAACTGTATTAATAGTATATGGCTAATTTGTGGGTGGCACGGTGGATTAGTGGTTAGCACTGCTGCCTTACAGCAAGGAAACTGTGGGATCAATTCCCACCTGCAGCCTTTCTGTGTGGAGTGTCTGTGTGGGTTCTCTCCACCTTAGTCCCACATCCAAAGACATGCAGGTTCGGTGGACTGGAAACTTTAAATTGACTGTGTTTGTTTGTCTGTCTGTGTCCCTGTGACAGCCTGGCGTCCTGTCCAGGATGTCCCCCGCCTCACGCCCTGTGACTGCTGGGACAGGCTCCACCCCCGTGACCCTAACCCTGTGGCATCAGTGCCTGTATGGTCATCTCAACAACTGCACCCTGATTTGGATGTTGCTTTGATATCCTGTTTTCTGTTTCTTCAGCTTTGTAAAACCTTGCAACTGTTAGCATGGCCCAAGCAGAGGGTCACCCCTGTGAGTCTGGTCTGCTTGAGATTTCTTCCTCAAATCATCAGAGGGAGTTTTTCTTACCACTGTCGCCTGTGTTCTTGTTCTTGGTTCGACCTGACTCATGTGAAGCACCTTGAGGCAGCTTTGTTGTGATTTGGTGCTAGAGATAAATTTAAAAACTGACCTGAATTAACCCTTAACTTGAGTAATAGTGCAGCAGATAAATTCATTTATTCAGTGAAATACTGCACTTATACAAAGAAACATGACATTTTCTACACATCTTCTTCATAGGTTAAGTCATCATTTTCACTGGATGGCCACCATGAACTTTTGATCACGTCAATTATGCCCTCCTGGCCATATACAACAAAAATATAAATGCAACACTTTTGGTTTTGCTCCCATTTTGTATGAGATGAACTCAAAAATCTAAAACTTTTTCCACATACACAATATCACCATTTCCCTCAAATATTGTTCACAAACCAGTCTAAATCTGTGATAGTGAGCACTTCTCCTTTGCTGAGATAATCCATCCCACCTCACAGGTGTGCCATATCAAGATGCTGATTAGACACCATGATTAGTGCACAGGTGTGCCTTAGACTGCCCACAATAAAAGGCCACTCTGAAAGGTGCAGTTTTGTTTGATTGGGGGGGGGGATACCAGTCAGTATCTGGTGTGACCACCATTTGCCTCATGCAGTGCAACACATCTCCTTCACATAGAATTGATCAGGTTGTCAATTGTGGCCTGTGGAATGTTGGTCCACTCCTCTTCAATGGCTGTGCGAAGTTGCTGGATATTGGCAGGAACTGGTACATGCTGTCGTATACGCCGGTCCAGAGCATCCCAAACATGCTCAATGGGTGACATGTCCGGTGAGTATGCCGGCCATGCAAGAACTGGGACATTTTCATTTTCGTCACGGTATCTCTGTGCATTCAAAATGCCATCAATAAAATGCACCTGTGTTCTTCGTCCATAACAGACGCCTGCCCATACCATAACCCCACCGCCACCATGGGCCACTCGATCCACAACGTTGACATCAGAAAACCGCTCACCCACACGACGCCACACACGCTGTCTGCCATCTGCCCTGAACAGTGTGAACCGGGATTCATCCATGAAGAGAACACCTCGAACTGGAGTCAGGTCGAGACCCCGATGAGGACGCCGAGCATGCAGATGAGCTTCCCTGAGACGGTTTCTGACAGTTTGTGCAGAAATTCTTTGGTTATGCAAACCGATTGTTTCAGCAGCTGTCTGAGTGGCTGGTCTCAGACGATCTTGGAGGTGAACATGCTGGATGTGGAGGTCCTGGGCTGGTGTGGTTACACGTGGTCTGCGGTTGTGAGGCTGGTTGGATGTACTGCCAAATTCTCTGAAACGCCTTTGGAGATGGCTTATGGTAGAGAAATGAACATTCAATACACGAGCAACAGCTCTGGTTGACATTCCTGCTGTCAGCATGCCAATTGCACGCTCCCTCAAATCTTGCGACATCTGTGGCATTGTGCTGTGTGATAAAACTGCACCTTTGAGAGTGGCCTTTTATTGTGGGCAGTCTAAGGCACACCTGTGCACTAATCATGGTGTCTAATCAGCATCTTGATATGGCACACCTGTGAGGTGGGATGGATTATCTCAGCAAAGGAGAAGTGCTCACTACCACAGATTTAGACTGGTTTGTGAACAATATTTGAGGGAAATGGTGATATTGTGTATGTGGAAAAAGTTTTAGATTTTTGAGTTCATCTCATACAAAATGGGAGCAAAACCAAAAGTGTTGTGTTTATATTTTTGTTGAGTATATTTGAGTTTCTTTGTTGGTTTTATAGAGCCTATGAAATGTCAGTTGGCAAAAGCATTGTGTTTTTTTCTTAACATTTGGAAAAGCACACATAAAACAAGATGGCCATCAAAATCATTAGTTGTTTGTCATATTTAATTTGAAAATAAATATTCGCTTCTAAAATGTGAGAATGTTCTATGACAGTCATTCTAGCACATACGTTTCTGACCATTTCTGGATGTCTTTGTATAATCTAGATAGTAGTTTTAGTGAACTACGTAGTTGGTGAATGTCAGTGCACAACCAGGGCACACTGGTGACTTTACTGCAGTGAAACTCAACATGGGGTTCAGTGTCAGCTGTGCAGCAGTTGTGGTTGGCATTCGGTCAAGGTTCGGGCCTTCGCTGGCTTCCCATCCACGACCTGTCAGACTATGTAGGCCAAGAGAGGGGCACAGGAATGCCATTCTTCCATGCCTTCACTGGCTGTGATGTGGTCTCAGCCTTTAGAAACAAAGGGAAGAGGACAGCTTGGCAAACTTGGGATATGTTCCCAGAGGCTACCCCAGTATTTTCTAAACTGAGCAAGTACCCTCCGTCCATTGAGGATGCAGACATGGAGATTGTGGAGAAGTTTGTGGTTCTCATGTATGACAGATCCAGCACTGTTGACAGTGTAGATGAAGGCAGACTTGACCTGTTTGCCAGGAAGCAGAGGTCGTATGAAGCCATCCCTCCTACCAGTGCAGCTCTGCTTCAACACACCAAACGTGCAGCATACCAGGCAGGATGCATATGGGCTCAGGCAATACGACGTCAGCCAGAAGCAGAGAGTCCATCTGATTGGGGCTGGGAGAAAGCAGGTGATGAGTGGAAGGTCTACTGGACAGCCAACTCATCTATGGCAAAGAGTTGTGAACAACTCACCAAATGTGGCTGCAACTCTGACTGCCATGGCAGGTGCAAATGCCGCAGGCTCGGACTAGCTTGTACAGCTTTGTGCAGTTGCAAATGTGACCTGTAAGCTGTCTCCTGAATGAGCTTATGATTTTTGTATGTGTTTGCTGAGTTAGTCAGCCTAATGTCTTTTGGAAAAGGACACATCTTCTTCCTGTCTGGCCTGAAGTTTTTTTTTTAGCTACAAACCCACAAGCCACATAAATGAGCTCATACTTTTTTTTATTGATCTTCATTTGCTTATACTTACAGAATACAATTAAAATAGTACAAAGTGAAAGTGGTAAATATATTTTTCTTCCAAAAGGTGCACTAAATCAAATCATTGTCCGGCAAGACTGCCACTCATACAGTGCATATTTACCAGCTTGGAACTGCAAAACTGAACCAGTGTCACAGTGATGCACATCTGGATCAGTTCTATTTCCCCTAGATTGTTATATGGCTGGGGGGGGGCCTGGCTGCCGGTTTGTTTCTGTTTTTTGGTTTTCCTCCCAGGTGGCTTGCGTTTGGGACTGAGTGGCTGTGTTGCTGAGGCTGTCAGGACCTCACCCTGATCACCTGCGACTCGTCAGGACTCACAGCTGTGGTGCATCTGGATGGATTGGAACATGTTGGCATTTAAGACTGGAGTGCACAGTGTGTATTTGCCAGAGACTCGACCTTGTGACCAGACGGGTGAGATCGTCGTCTCGGGAGCCATCTCATCAGCAGCGGATGCTGAGAACGTCCAGGTTTGATGCACAGTCTGTGAAAGAGGAGGGGGTGAGGTCTCACGCTCGTCAGCACACTTCCTGAGGTACGTTAGATTTTGTGACTAACAGTTATACAGTCAGTAAATGTGGTGTCCCTCACACCTTATTGTATTGAGCTGTTTGTTAGTCATGTATCAGCTTCCACTGCAGTGGAGTTTTGTGAACTGGATGTTCCATGCCTGCAGGTTGGGAAGCTGATCAGTAATCAAGCCAGGAAGTGTTTGCTGTTTGTACACCTTTAAGTGTTCTGTGTGTAGAGTGTGGACTCACATAATGGTTCCTTCTTTCACAGACTCGGTTGTTGCGGCCACCTGGGGGGTGTCAGCGGGGTCCTTGGGTCCGAAACAGCTTCTGGCTCCGGACCGTTAGCGCTGCTGGGAGCGCACCACGCCAGGCCGCACCTTTTGTTATTATATTATCACTGTTATGTATTAAATTGAGTTAGCCTTTGTACCGTGCTCTGCTTATTTCATACTGGGTCCTTCAAACGCTGGTCGGTTCTCCGAGCTGCGTCCGACACATAACAGTAGTCTCTGGCCAAACATCACGGACCCAGCGGTAGCAGAGACGGTAACGCGCCGGGAAGGCGGCAGCAGACGTTCAGTGGTTATCCGGATCAGTTGCGGGGCTCTCCGCCCGGAAGGTGCGTGTTTGAGACCCATTACTGGATACTGATTTGTGCTCTCTTGCAGCCGTGTTCCTGTGTTGTGCCTTATCCGTGGGTCGTGGTGAAGTGTGACTGGCGACGGCTTCGCGTCACACTCCGACCGGATAAGAGGTGTAAACGGGAGCTGCAAGAGTGCGTTTGTAATGGGTTCACGCGCACGGCGGAGCTCTGTTAGCACGGGTCGCTGGGCTTCCTGTGTTACAGTCGTAGCCCCGTTTCCCCGGACAAAGGTAACTACTGCGTCTGTTGTATCAGCTCCGGCGTTATTTAGTTGAGCACATTTTGGTTGTGTGTTGCACTCAGCTGCGCACATAAGAGCAGCTCGTTTGTTTTTTCTGTCGCCAAAGGGGTTTTTTTCATTTTTTGCACTCTGGCTCCCCCTTGTGGTGACTGAATCACGTTACCGTCAAGCTCTTGAGTAGGAACAGGTGTGTTCCATTTGGTTGAGCTTGACGGTATAACTCACTGATTTGTTTTGTGTTAGTTCATTTTGTGTGGGTGTTTTTTGAGTTGGTTTTTGTGTGGGATTTTATTTTTTGTTGTCCACTATTTGTCTGGGGTTGTGACCCTGCAGCCTGTCTGAAAAAGAACAAAAAAAACAAAAAAGGGACCCAAACAACTGTGTGTTGGTCTGTTTGTTTTTTCTTTTATTTCTTTTTGTTTCACATCCCCAGGGTTAGATGGAACGGTCCCCTGGGGGGTGATGGGGTGGTACTTGGGTTGTTTTTTCTCTTTGTTTTTTGTTATGCCCTCTCTTCTCCTCTGACTCCAGCCGGGTGTGCCGTGGTGTCGGCATTGCTGGAGGGGTGCAGTTGGGTTGTGCTGGGCGTTTCCCAGGTAGCCTCTGCACCCGGGAGGGGAGGGGGGGGGTTTGGGGTATCTTTTTGTTTCCCCCCCCCTGTTTCCACCCTCAGGGTTTGACTGTGGTGTCCTCTGGGGGGGAAGGGCTGTAGGCCCATCTAGCCATGGACGGCCGGGGCTGGGTCCATTGGTCATGAGGGGAGGCGTCTCCTGGGGTTGACGAGTGGTCCTCTGGGAGGCGCTGGTAGTCCCCGTGGGTGACGTTGGATCCCAGAGGGACCTCGGTCGTGGTTATTACTCCTGGAGCTGGCGGGAGGCCCTCTGGGGGGTGTTGGTCCCTACATGTCGTTTGGGGGGGAGGAGGGGGGGTATTTTAGTATTTTTGTTTGTAAACTCAAGTTTGGGTTTTTCTTTTCTCCCCTTCCCTGGGGTTTGATGGAACGGTCCTCTGGGGAGGGGGGGGGGGGGGTGTTTTAGTATTTTTATTTGTAAGCTCAAGTTTGGGTTGTTTTTCTTTTCTCCCCTTCCCTGGGGTTTGATGGGACGGTCCCCTGGGGAGGGGGGGGTGTTTTGGTTGTTTGTGTTTTGTTTTATGACTAATTACACGTTTGGATAAAGGCTGACCGCACAGGTGTAAGAACTCCTGGCCACACCTGTGCTAAGAGACTGTCAGAAACAAGGGCAAAGATGCAGCCAGTTCAACCAGTCTGTTGGAGGATGAACGCAGACGCGGTTTCCAGCCATGGTCCCTGGAGGGGGGTGTTTCTCCTGGGCCAGGTGTGTGTGGTCGCCGGGAGGCTTCCCGTGAGGGTGGGGTACTGTTATATGGCTGGGGGGGCCTGGCTGCCGGTTTGTTTCTGTTTTTTGGTTTTCCTCCCAGGTGGCTTGCGTTTGGGACTGAGTGGCTGTGTTGCTGAGGCTGTCAGGACCTCACCCTGATCACCTGCGACTCGTCAGGACTCGCAGCTGTGGTGCATCTGGATGGATTGGAACATGTTGGCATTTAAGACTGGAGTGCACAGTGTGTATTTGCCAGAGACTCGACCTTGTGACCAGACGGGTGAGATCGTCGTCTCGGGAGCCATCTCATCAGCAGCGGATGCTGAGAACGTCCAGGTTTGATGCACAGTCTGTGAAAGAGGAGGGGGTGAGGTCTCACGCTCGTCAGCACACTTCCTGAGGTACGTTAGATTTTGTGACTAAGTTATACAGTCAGTAAATGTGGTGTCCCTCACACCTTATTGTATTGAGCTGTTTGTTAGTCATGTATCAGCTTCCACTGCAGTGGAGTTTTGTGAACTGGATGTTCCATGCCTGCAGGTTGGGAAGCTGATCAGTAATCAAGCCAGGAAGTGTTTGCTGTTTGTACACCTTTAAGTGTTCTGTGTGTACAGTGTGGACTCACATAATGGTTCCTTCTTTCACAGACTCGGTTGTTGCGGCCACCTGGGGGGTGTCGGCGGGGTCCTTGGGTCCGAAACAGCTTCTGGCTCCGGACCGTTAGCGCTGCTGGGAGCGCACCACGCCAGGCCGCACCTTTTGTTATTATATTATCACTGTTATGTATTAAATTCAGTTAGCCTTTGTACCGTGCTCTGCTTATTTCATACTGGGTCCTTCAAACGCTGGTCGGTTCTCCGAGCTGCGTCCGACACATAACATAGATATCTATAGTCCATCTTTTCATTCATGAATTCTGAAAATATTTCATGACAGGCAGAGATTGCATCTATAGGTATCTCACAACTCTTGCATTCAAAATAATTAAGGATACGTCAACGGTGTAATGGAACTAAAATTCCAGCCTTATAATTTGGAGTTTTCAATGCACTGTTGTGATTTGCTTCTATCTTCTTTATTATCACCATATGTTTGTGCATCATATATAGCAATACAAATCCTAGAATCAAGTTCTCTTACCAGACAAACAAAAAAAGAAAGTTTTCTATCGCAAAAGGGATTTTAGAGATTTTTCTCATAGCAAAAGGGTCCCTCGATGGTCATTTTGTTAAATATAATTCATCATAATGAAAAATATATTACTTCTGACTTATTAAATTAACTGTTATGCAAAATGGAACAGGAATGGAACATTTGAATGTGTATTTTTTATATGTATACCCAAAAAATGACAGAAATCGGTACAACTGGCGGCCATCTTGAAAAAATGGTGGCCATATTGAAATTTTGCGTGGCTATCCAAACTTTTCAAAAGAGTTGGTCCTAATGTGCCAAATCTTATGTTTCTTTGTATAACTGAAGTATTTTCTCCTATCTGCTGCACTATAAGCAGTTGAAGATGAGTGAGTGAGCTCATGCTAACATTTCAATTTAGCTCATGTCAAACACACATGACATGCACAACTTTAAGGTGAGTGCATGTTCTGTAAGCTGATGAAGACCCCGTCTCACCTTGGTGATTTAGCCAGCGTATGCTGACGTATTAAAAACACGCAGAACAGGATGGCGTATGTTTAATAAGTTACGGGTGAGTTTAGTATAAATTAAGAGCGTGTTGAAGCACGCTGGTATACAGCGTAGTATGGCAAGGTCATTAAAAAAACAATGCATGCCAGCGTATGTCTTATACATACCGCATATATGCAGGCCTCAAGTTACTAAGTTATGCACACGCCCACACCCGTTACTTCTGACTCATAAGTAGAAATAGGTTGATAATATCTAACGTGCTCAAAATATATGAGTAACTTGTTTTGAACCTGCATGTAACTTATCTGTGTTGATGTATTTGAAGTGTTCCAGGCGACCACAGACACTGAGCTTGTCAGCTACTGTATAATGGTATAATGGCATTTTCTCAGCACTCTTCAGCTGCGATCCCAAAATAATGCACCAGTTACAAAAGGGACATGCTAACGCGCTGCTATAGACTGATTAGGTGAACGCTGCCGTCCTCAGGTGAACAGTTCAGGCTGTTTCAAATATTAAAAGCATTCACACATGGAGTAATTATAAAGTCTTAATCTAAACTGTTTGTTTCAGTCGGATTCGTACGTACATAATGTACGTACATAAAGCCTCCTGGACAATGATGTCTAAAAACACTTTAATTCCTTGTTGTGGCTGAAGAAACGTAGCGTTTTTAAAGAAGTCCCTCTGTGTTTTGTGTGTTTCTCAGCCTGAACCGGAGAATGCCGGCGCTTTGTGCCGCAACAAGAAAACTGACTTGTTTTAAATCGAATCAATTTTATTTCTATAGCGCCAAATCACAACAAACAGTTGCCCCAAGGTGCTTTATCAATCAATCAAGGCGTCAGCTGATCGGTGAAATCAGCTGCTGGAGTGGGTGGTTGCAAAGAAAGCCTGCATCCTCATGGCCCTTTCTGGAACGAGTCTCTGTACAGTTAGACAGAAAGATTTTTTAACTTTTAATTAAATACGTACTGTAAATGCTTTTTTTTCTGCTGAGCACATCATCCAGCGATCACATGGTGTGTCGCAACATCCGATCCGCTCCACACGCAGAACTGGTTACCGGTAATTTTAACTTTTCTTTTTTCCTTTGTGCATCATGAGATAATGTCATGGCGCAGCCAGGATCGCCTGGTGTCTGTGCTAAATGAGCCGTTAAGGCGCTGTGACGTTTTCAACTTGTAGCACAAACACAGAGAAACGGTTGGGATGGGGGGGAGGGGGTGTGTGTGTGTGTGTGTGAGGGAGATAGAGGTTCGGCTAACTGATCAAACGGGAGGAACAACTGTAGCGCAAAGTGCCAGAGGGACTTTTCTTCATCCATGACAAGTAAAACTTTATATTCATTGTGTGTGTGTGTGTGTGTGTGTGAATTTACACCGCATGACTGCACCGCAGACATAGGGCCCCGTCGCACCACAGACAGAGGGTCCCGTCGCACAATGGCAACTTGTAATCTAAAAAGTGATGTCATCAGCTTTATTCCATTAAAAATGAACAGAATAATTATGTTACTGGCAGTTATGGGTACAGTGAGGAAAATAAGTATTTGAACACCCTGCAGTTTTGTAAGTTCTCCCACTTAGAAATCATGGAGGGGTCTGAAATTTTCATCTTAGGTGCATGTCCACTGTGAGAGACATAATCTAAAAAGAAAAAAAATCCGGAAATCACAATGTATGATTTTTTAATAATTTATTTGTATGTTACTGCTGCAAATAAGTATTTGATCACCTACCAACCAGCAAGAATTGTGTCTCTCACAGACCTGTTAATTTTTCTTTAAGAAGCCCTCTTATTCTGCACTCTTGGTTTAAAATCCTGCAGGGCAGCAAGGTCCCCCTGCTCAAGCCAGCACATGTCCAGGCCCATTTGAAGTTCACCACAGACCATCTGGATGATCCAGAGGAGGCATGGGAGAAGGTCATGTGGTCAGATGAGACCAGAATAGAACTTTTTGGAATCAACTCCAATTACCATGTTTAGAGGATGAGAACAACCCCAAGAAAACCATCCCAACCATGAAGCATGGGGGTGGAAACATCATACTCTGGGGGTGCTCTTCTGAAAAGGGGACAGGACGACTGCACCGTATTGAAGGGAGGATGGATGGGGTCATGTATTGCGTGATTTTGGCAAACAACCTCCTTCCCTCAGTAAGAGCATTGAAGATGGGTCATGGCTGGGTCTTCCAGCATGACAATGACCCCAAACACACAGCCAGGGCAACTAAGGAGGGGCTCCGTAAGAAGCATTTCAAGGTCCTGGAGTGGCCTGGCCAGTCTCCAGACCTGAGCTCAATAGAAAATCTTTGGAGGGAGCTGAAACTACAAACCTGAAAGATCTAGAGATGATCTGTATGGAGGAGTGGACCAAAATCCCTGCTGCAGTGTGTGAAAACCTGGTGAAAAACTACAGGAAACGTTTGACCTCTGTAACTGCAAACAAAGGCTACTGTACCAAATATTAACATTGATTTTCACAGGTGTTCAAATACTTATTTGCAGCAGTAACATACAAATAAATTATTAAAAAATCATACATTGTGATTTCTGGATTTTTTTTTTTTAGATTCTGTCTCTCACAGTGGACATGCACCTAAGATGAAAATTTCAGACCCCTCCATGATTTCTAAGTGGGAGAACTTGCAAAATCGCAGGGTGTTCAAATACTTATTTTCCTCACTGTAGTTATTACATGATTGACTGGCATATGCCCACCGCTCTAACTGTAATAGCAGTAACTCCCAAAGTTTGGGTCGGGGTCCCCTGGTGAGCTGTAAAGGTACTGCAGATGGTCTGTAAGATTATTAAATAACAGTAAAATGTCCTTAAAGCTGTACAGCCTCTGGGGTTTTAAGATTTAAGTCATGAAAATAATTTTCTTTTCACCACTGTGATTATAAAAAAGTAGCCTTTAAATAAGGGATTCATAATAGGACATGGACAATATGATCAAAATTTATGTTGTCCCCAAAAAATTGATAAATAGCGACCAGTACATTCTAGGATAGCAACGTCATACATCCCATAGGGACTTATTTTGTGGTTTGATGTTCTACTGGTGGTTGGCTCTCACTGCGGTATTGTATCACTTCCTGTTCCGGAGCACAGCGGTGTTTTGCTGTATCTGTTAGCTGTTTAATCTGCGCAGTTAGATTGATCTAGTTATCTAGATTACGATTTGTTTCCCAGTGTAATCTTTACGTGCCTTAACTAAAGCACTCCTTCTGCTGAATCACCTCTAAATTATTTACACATTATTCACTTTGCGTGTTTTTAGGAATCCGCTAGCTTAGCGTAGCTACTTCCTCGGCCTCCTTTAGCAGTAACGGTACTTGTAATAAGTGTAGCTTATTCGTAGCTTTGGAGGCCAGGCTGGGCGAATTGGAGACTCGGCTCCGCACCGTGGAAAATTCTACAGCTAGCCAGGCCCCTGTAGTCGGTGCGGACCAAGGTAGCTTAGCCGCCGTTAGTTACCCCCTGGCAGATCCCGAGCAGCCGGGAAAGCAGGCTGACTGGGTGACTGTGAGGAGGAAGCGTAGCCCTAAACAGAAGCCCCGTGTACACCGCCAACCCGTTCACATCTCTAACCGTTTTTCCCCACTCGACGACACACCCGCCGAGGCTCAAACTCTGGTTATTGCCGACTCTGTTTTGAGAAATGTGAAGTTAGCGACACCAGCAACCATAGTCAATTGTCTTCCGGGGGCCAGAGCAGGCGACATTGAAGGAAATTTGAAACTGCTGGCTAAGGCTAAGCGTAAATTTGGTAAGATTGTAATTCACGTCAGCAGTAATGACACCCGGTTACGCCAATCGGAGGTCACTAAAATTAACATTAAATCGGTGTGTAACTTTGCAAAAACAATGTCGGACTCTGTAGTTTTCTCTGGGCCCCTCCCCAATCGGACCGGGAGAGACATGTTTAGCCGCATGTTCTCCTTGAATTGCTGGCTGTCTGAGTGGTGTCCAAAAAATGAGGTGGGCTTCATAGATAATTGGCAAAGCTTCTGGGGAAAACCTGGTCTTGTTAGGAGAGACGGCATCCATCCCACTTTGGATGGAGCAGCTCTCATTTCTAGAAATCTGGCCAATTTTCTTAAATCCTCCAAACCGTGACTATCCAGGGTTGGGACCAGGAAGCAGAGTTGTAGTCTTACACACCTCTCTGCAGCTTCTCTCCCCCTGCCATCCCCTCATTACCCCATCCCCGTAGAGACGGTGCCTGCTCCCAGACTACCAATAACCAGCAAAAATCTATTTAAGCATAAAAATTCAAAAAGAAAAATAATATAGCACCTTCAACTGCACCACAGACTAAAACAGTTAAATGTGGTCTATTAAACATTAGGTCTCTCTCTTCTAAGTCCCTGTTGGTAAATGATATAATAATTGATCAACATATTGATTTATTCTGCCTTACAGAAACCTGGTTACAGCAGGATGAATATGTTAGTTTAAATGAGTCAACACCCCCGAGTCACACTAACTGTCAGAATGCTCGTAGCACGGGCCGGGGCGGAGGATTAGCAGCAATCTTCCATTCCAGCTTATTAATTAATCAAAAACCCAGACAGAGCTTTAATTCATTTGAAAGCTTGACTCTTAGTCTTGTCCATCCAAATTGGAAGTCCCAAAAACCAGTTTTATTTGTTATTATCTATCGTCCACCTGGTCGTTACTGTGAGTTTCTCTGTGAATTTTCAGACCTTTTGTCTGACTTAGTGCTTAGCTCAGATAAGATAATTATAGTGGGCGATTTTAACATCCACACAGATGCTGAGAATGACAGCCTCAACACTGCATTTAATCTATTATTAGACTCTATTGGCTTTGCTCAAAAAGTAAATGAGTCCACCCACCACTTTAATCATATCTTAGATCTTGTTCTGACTTATGGTATGGAAATAGAAGACTTAACAGTATTCCCTGAAAACTCCCTTCTGTCTGATCATTTCTTAATAACATTTACTCTGATGGACTACCCAGCAGTAGGGAATAAGTTTCATTACAGTAGAAGTCTTTCAGAAAGCGCTGTAACTAGGTTTAAGGATATGATTCCTTCTTTATGTTCTCTAATGCCATATACCAACACAGTGCAGAGTAGCTACCTAAACTCTGTGAGTGAGATAGAGTATCTCAGACACAGACCTCAGGCCTCAGACAGTGGACTCATCTCTGTGCTTGTTCTGTTAGACTTCAGTGCAGTTTTTGATACTGTTGACCATAAAATTTTATTACAGAGATTAGAGCATGCCATAGGTATTAAAGGCACTGCGCTGCGGTGGTTTGAATCATATTTATCTAATAGATTACAATTTGTTCATGTAAATGGGGAATCTTCTTCACAGACTAAGGTTAATTATGGAGTTCCACAAGGTTCTGTGCTAGGACCAATTTTATTCACTTTATACATGCTTCCCTTATTCAGTATTATTAGTATTGTAGTTCCTAGGGATTGTAAGAGTAGAATGGGAGGCAGAGCCTTCAGCTTTCAGGCTCCTCTCCTGTGGAACCAGCTCCCAATTCAGATCAGGGAGACAGACACCCTCTCTACTTTTAAGATTAGGCTTAAAACTTTCCTTTTTGCTAAAGCTTATAGTTAGGGCTGGATCAGGTGACCCTGAACCATCCCTTAGTTATGCTGCTATAGACGTAGACTGTTGGGGGTTTCCATGATGCACTGAGTGTTTCTTTCTCTTTTTGCTCTGTATGCACCACTCTGCATTTAATCATTAGTGATCGATCTCTGCTCCCCTCCACAGCATGTCTTTTTCCTGGTTCTCTCCCTCAGCCCCAACCAGTCCCAGCAGAAGACTGCCCCTCCCTGAGCCTGGTTCTGCTGGAGGTTTCTTCCTGTTAAAAGGGAGTTTTTCCTTCCCACTGTAGCCAAGTGCTTGCTCACAGGGGGTCGTTTTGACCGTTGGGGTTTTACATAATTATTGTATGGCCTTGCCTTACAATATAAAGTGCCTTGGAGCAACTGTTTGTTGTGATTTGGCGCTATATAAAAAAATTGATTGATTGATTGATTGATTGATACTCTATCTCACTTACAGAGTTTAGGTAGCTACTCTGCACTGTGTTGGTATATGGCATTAGGGACAATAAAGAAGGAAACATATCCTTAAACCTAGTTACAGCACTTTCTGAAAGACCTCTAGTGTAATGAAACTTATTCCCCACTGATGGGTAGTCCATCAGAGTAAATGTAAATGTTATTAAGAAATGATCAGACAGAAGGGAGTTTTCAGGGAATACTGTTAAGTCTTCAATTTCCATACCATAAGTCAGAACAAGATCTAAGATATGATTAAAGTGGTGGGTGGACTCATTTACATTTTGAGCAAAGCCAATTGAGTCTAATAATAGATTAAATGCAGTGTTGAGGCTGTCATTCTCAGCATCTGTGTGGATGGATCGCCCACTATAATTATCTTATCTGAGCTAAGCACTAAGTCAGACAAAAGTTCTGAAAATTCACAGAGAAACTCACAGTAATGACCAGGTGGATGATAGATAACAACAAATCCCTCTGTGTGTGTGTGTGCACCTGTATATCCCTTGTGTGTGTGTCTGTGTTTGTGTGCGTGCTTGTGCACCTGTATATCCCTCTGTGTGTGTGTGTGTGTGTGTGTGTGTGTGTGTGTGTGTGTGTGCACCTGTATATCCCTCTGTGTGTGTGTGTGTGTGTGTGCACCTGTATATACCTCTGTGTGTGTGTCTGTGTGTGTGTGTGTAGGCGCACCTGTATATCCCTCTGTGTGTGTGTCTGTGTGTGTGTGTGTGTGTGTGCGCACCTGTATATCCCTCTGTGTGTGTGTGTGTGTGTGTGTGCACCTGTATGTCCCTCTGTGTGTGTGTGTGTCTGTGTGTGCGCACCTGTATATTCCTCTGTGTGTGTGTCTGTGTGTGTGTGTATCTGTGTGTGTGTGTGTGTGTGCACCTGTATATCCCTCTGTGTGTGTGTGTGTGCACCTCTATATCCCTCAGTGTGTGTGTGTGTGTGTGTGCACACCTGTATATCCCTCTGTGTGTGTGTGTGTGTGTGTGTGTGTGTGCACCTGTATATCCCCCTGTGTGTGTGTGTGCGTGCGCACCTGTATATCCCTCTGTCTGTGTGTGTACACCTGTATATCCCTCTGTGTGTGTGTGTGTGTGTGCACACCTGTATATCCCTCTGTCTGTGTGTGTGTGTGTGCACACCTGTACATCCCTCTGTGTGTGTGTCTGTGTGTGTGTGTGTCTGTGTGTGCACCTGTATATCCCTCTGTGTGTGTGTGTGTGTGTGTGTGTGCACACCTGTATATTCCTCTGTGTGTGTGTGTGTGTGCACACCTGTATATCCCTCTGTGTGTGTGTGTGTGTGCACCTGTATATCCCTCTGTGTGTGTGTGTGTGTGTGCACCTGTATATCCCTCTGTGTGTGTGTGTTTGCGTGCGCACCTGTATATCCCTCTGTGTGTGTGTGTGTGTGTACCTGTATATCCCTCTGTGTGTGTGTGTGTGTGTGTGTGTGTGTGTGCGCACCTGTATATCCCTCAGTGTGTGTGCGTGCGCACCTGTATATCCCTCTGTGTGTGTGTGTGTGCGCACCTGTATATCCCTCTGTGTGTGTGTGTGCGCGTGCGTGCGTGTGCACCTGTATATCCCTCTCTGTGTGTCTGTGTGTGTGTGTGCGTGCGCACCTGTATATCCCTCTGTGTGTGTGTGTGCGTGTGTGTGCACCTGTATATCCCTCTGTGTGTGTGTCTGTGTGTGTGTGCGTGTGCACCTGTATATCCCTCTGTGTGTGTGTCTGTGTGTGCGTGCGTATGCACCTGTATATCCCTCTGTGTGTGTCTCTGTGTGTGTGTGTGTGTGTGTGTGTGTGTGTGTGTGTGTAGGCGCACCTGTATATCCTTCTGTGTGTGTGTGTGTGTGTGCACCTGTATGTCCCTCTGAGTGTGTGTGTGTCTGTGTGTGCGCACCTGTATATTCCTCTGTGTGTGTCTGTGTGTGTATGTGTGTCTCTGTGTGTTTCTGTGTGTGTGCGCACCTGTATATCCCTCTGTTTGTGTGAGTGTGCACACCTGTATATCCCTCTGTGTGTGTGTGTGTGCACCTGTATATCCCTCAGTGTGTGTGTGTGTGTGTGCACACCTGTATATCCCTCTGTGTGTGTGTGTGTCCACACCTGTATATCCCTCTGTGTGTGTGTGTGTGTGTGTGTGTGTGCGTGCGCACCTGTATATCCCTCTGTGTGTGTCTGTGTGTCTGTGTGTGTGTGTGCGTGCGCACCTGTATATCCCTCTGTGTGTGTGTGTGTGTGTGTTTGCGCGTGTGTGTGCACCTGTATATCCCTCTGTGTGTGTGTCTGTGTGTGTGTGCGTGTGCACCTGTATATCCCTCTGTGTGTGCCTGTGTGTGTGTCTGTGTGTGTGTGAAGGCGCACCTGTATATCCCTCTGTGTGTGTGTCTGTGTGTGTGTGCGCACCTGTATATCCCTCTGTGTGTGTGTCTGTGTGTGTGTGTGTGTGCGCACCTGTATATCCCTCTGTGTGTGTGTGTGTGAAGGCGCACCTGTATATTCCTCTGTGTGTGTGTGTGTGTGTGTGCGCACCTGTATATCCCTCTGTGTGTGTGTGTGTGTGCACCTGTATGTCCCTCTGTGTGTGTGTGTGTCTGTGTGTGCGCACCTGTATATTCCTCTGTGTGTGTGTCTGTGTGTGTGTGTGTCTCTGTGTGTGTGTGTGTGTGTGTGCACCTGTATATCCCTCTGTGTGTGTGTGTGTGCACACCTGTATATCCCTCTGTGTGTGTGTGCACCTGTATATCCCTCAGTGTGTGTGTGTGTGTGTGTGTGTGTGTGTGCACACCTGTATATCCCTCTGTGTGTGTGTGTGTGTGTGCACACCTGTATATCCCTCTGTGTGTGTGTGTGTGTGTGCACCTGCATATCCATCTGTGTGTGTGTGTGTGTGTGTGTGTGTGTGCGTGCGCACCTGTATATCCCTGTGTCTGTGTGTGTACACCTGTATATCCCTCTGTGTGTGTGTGTGTGTGTGTGTGCACACCTGTACATCCCTCTGTGTGTGTGTGCACACCTGTACATCCCTCTGTGTGTGTGTCTGTGTGTGTGTGTGTCTGTGTGTCTGTGTGTGCACCTGTATATCCCTCTGTGTGTGTGTGTGCACACCTGTATATCCCTCTGTGTGTGTGTGTGCACCTGTATATCCCTCTGTGTGTGTGTGTGTGTGTGTACCTGTATATCCCTCTGTGTGTGTTTGTGTGTGTGTGTGCGCACCTGTATATCCCTCAGTGTGTGTGCGTGCGCACCTGTATATCTCTCTGTGTGTGTGTGTGTGTGCGCACCTGTATATCCCTTTGTGTGTGTGTGCGCACCTGTATATCGCTCTGTGTGTGTGTGTGTGTGTGTGTGTGTGTGTGTGTGCGTGCGCACCTGTATATCCCTCTGTGTGTGTGTGTGTGTGCGCGTGCGTGCGTGTGCACCTGTATATCCCTCTGTGTGTGTCTGTGTGTGTGTGTGCGTGCGCACCTGTATATCCCTCTGTGTGTGTGTGTGCACCTGTATATCCCTCTGTGTGTGTGTCTGTGTGTGTGTGCACCTGTATATCCCTCTGTGTGTGTCTGTGTGTCTGTGTGTGTGTGTGCGTGCGCACCTGTATATCCCTCTGTGTGTGTGTGTGTGTGCGCGTGTGTGTGCACCTGTATATCCCTCTGTGTGTGTGTCTGTGTGTGTGTGCGTGTGCACCTGTATATCCCTCTGTGTGTGCCTGTGTGTGTGTCTGTGTGTGCGTGCGTATGCACCTGTATATCCCTCTGTGTGTGTCTCTGTGTGTGTGTGTGTGTGTGCACCTGTATATCCCTCTGTGTGTGTCTGTGTGTCTGTGTGTGTGTGTGCACCTGTATATCCCTCTGTGTGTGTGTGTGTGCGCGTGCACCTGTATATCCCTCTGTGTGTGTGTGTGTGTGTGTGCGTGCACCTGTATATCCCTCTGTGTCTGTGTGTGTGTGTGTGTGCGTGCACCTGTATATCCCTCTGTGTCTGTGTCTGTGTGTGTGTGTGTGTGTGTGTGCGTGCACCTGTACATCCCTCTGTGTGTGTGTGCGTGTGCACCTGTATATCCCTCTGTGTGTGTGTGTGTGTGTGTGTGCGTGCACCTGTATATCCCTCTGTGTGTGTCTGTGTGTGTGTGCGTGTGCACCTGTATATCCCTCTGTGTGTGTGTCTGTGTGTGTGTGCGTGTGCACCTGTATATCCCTCTGTGTGTGCCTGTGTGTGTGTCTGTGTGTGCGTGCGTATGCACCTGTATATCCCTCTGTGTGTGTCTCTGTGTGTGTGTGTGTGTGCACCTGTATATCCCTCTGTGTGTGTCTGTGTGTCTGTGTGTGTGTGTGCACCTGTATATCCCTCTGTGTGTGTGTGTGTGTGCGCGTGCACCTGTATATCCCTCTGTGTGTGTGTGTGTGTGTGTGTGTGCACCTGTATATCCCTCTGTGTCTGTGTGTGTGTGTGTGTGCGTGCACCTGTATATCCCTCTGTGTCTGTGTCTGTGTGTGTGTGTGTGTGTGCGTGCACCTGTACATCCCTCTGTGTGTGTGTGCGTGTGCACCTGTATATCCCTCTGTGTGTGTGTGTGTGTGTG
>NW_022986259.1:139416-146916 GCF_902500255.1 Thalassophryne amazonica | reverse complement strand
GAAAGTAAGAAAAGAAGGAGAAATAGAGTGTGCAAAAGTATGGCTCAGTGAAGCACGGATGAGAGTAGAGGCCATAAAGAGGAAAAAAGACGAGAAAGGAAAGTCAGAGGGGAAAGTAATGTTTGTAAAATCTGAAGATAATGAGACGGCCGTGAGAGGCCGTGATGTAAATCCACCCCTGCAGCCACAAAATCAGGCTGCAGTAAGACAAGCGGCACCAACAGTGGCTCCACCACTGGTAAAGGACCCAATTTTTGACCCTAATTATCCCCAGGGGAGTTCTGAAGGTCCCTCATATGACCCAATAAGCTCACTGTATCCAAATCCATTTTTGGATAATCAGAGGGTGGAATTTTCAACTGTATTGACTCCGCCTGCGGCAACAAATTCTTTAATGCCCGGAAAATACATTTTGAGAGACAGGGCTATGATTAAGCCGCCTCTAAAATACGGTTTCAATATATCCCCAGATCACAGTTTTATTGCTCCAATGATCCAGGTCCCAAACCCAAATATAGCTCAAGGACAGCCACCATTCCTTCATGTCTTCCGTCCATGGACACCAGAAGAGGCAGCAAAGGCCATGTCTGGCCTGCCAGACCCACAAGCTGATGTGGAAGAATGGGTAAAAGGAATAGAAGATATTATAAAAGCGTATAGGTTGAATGGCTGTGAAGTAGGACAGGCCGTACAATTGGCTCTGGGACGAAACTGGGTCCACGTGAGAGGGACATTTACAGGACATGCTGCAGACGGCACGGTCCTGCCATACGGGAATGAGGAAGATCCGGCAGCGGCGTTACAGGCTCAAATAACCGATCTAATGACCAGAGTTAAAAACAAGTTTAAACAGAAAGCGGACTATGGTAAAATAAATGCGTGTAAACAAAAGGCAGATGAGGATGTGGATGATTATAATCAGCGTTTAGGGACAGTTTTCCGTGCAAACAGCAGTATACCGCATAGTGATGATAAAGCGGGAGCATATCAAAATCAGCTGAAACAAGCCCTCCTGAATGGTTTGAAGCCAGAAATTAGTGCATGGATTAGAAAGCACAATGTGACCACTGACTCTGATGATATGATTAAGATACTGGATTGGGCAAGACATGCAGCAAAAGTGACCGGACAGACAAAACCCAAAACTTCTGTCTTTGTGACTGAGGATTTTTCTGAAATCTTCCATCAAATGGGAGGCTTTAGGGGCCAGGGTCGTGGACGCGGCCTGTGGTCGAGAGGCTTTTGAGGTGGAGGGCGTGGTCGTCCCAAATCAGGCCCACAGGAGAGTGCCTGTTGGGGGTGTGGAGAATTTGGCCATTGGCAAAGGGACTGTCCCCACCAAGGTTCGCCTAAAGTGGTGAGACCATCAGCCCCTCCTCAGTCACAATGACTAGAGGAAGGTGAAAATGGGGAAAAAAGTCAGAGTGACTGGACTGGACGTAACAACAAACACACCAATAAGTGACAACATTGATGAGTTACCAGAAAAACAGATAATAATCACAGTGGATATTCATGGAGCATGGTCATTACCACTCCTGAAAGAAAGACCTGTGGTGACTCTAAAGGTAAATGGACAGGACATGGATTTTCTCTGTGACACAGGAGCATGTAGGACAGTGATAAGACAGACCTCCCGGAACTAAATTTGCAAAAAGAAGTCGTTTGGGTAAAATCTGTAAATGGACAGGTGAATTCAGAGAAAATATTGAAGTTTGTCAATTTTGAAGATCCTGAAACGAACCAAACTGCTTGTGTCTCTGTGGTTTATTCGCCCCATTGTCCAGTAAATTTACTGGGACGAGATTTGATGACTGCCTTATCTATAGGAGTCACACCAACAGTAGGTGGTATGAGAGCTGCCAAGGCAGGCTCGAGGCAGCCCGCTACTGTATATACAAATTTGGCCCAGGCCTGGCAGTACTGTTTGGATCTGTCGGAGTTGAGACAAACTGAACAATTATTGGAGGAAGGTCTGACTGACCTGTGAAAACAGAGAACATGTAGTAATGATGTCACCAAAAGATCTACACATAACTATGCTATTCACTCCACGAAAGGATGAAAGGTATGGAGCAGGATTTCTGAAAATTCCATCAGAATTACAGACAGTAGCACACCTATACACAGACAGAAAAACCACCTCTGTGTGTAGTGTAGTGCTGACCCAAAGTGCAGACAAATGGTACAGAGGAAAACCTGAGGCTGTGCCGCATATTTCACTGACAAGGGCAGACACTCAGTGCTGGAAGGACCTTGGAGGAATTGCTAAAATAGCTGAGGAAGCAAGTGATTGGCACAAAGCAGATGCAGTGTCGATGTGGGATTTCAGTCCATCCACAGGCTTGTATCGGAAATACATGTTTGTAAGTGCTTGGACGACACCGGTGATACATGAAGTAGATCTGGACGATTGAAATTTAACAACATCTGTGTTGTTGACACAGGAAGATGAGACTTTATTGGCCAAACTGCCTCCTCATCTCTGGGTGAATGCACCCACAGATGTAGGACTGTTGAAAAATATTCCGCCAGTTAAAATTAAGCCACGATCTGATTGGAGACCACGGATTAAACAATATCCGTTAAAACCTGAAGCAGAAAAAGGAATTGAACCGGTTATTGCAGAATTATTGGAAGCAGGAGTCATCAGGGAATGTTTAGATGCATCCTGTAACACTCCAATATATCCTGTGAAAAAAGCAGACAATCAGAATTGGCGAATGGTACAAGACCTACGTGCAGTAAATGCTGCAGTAGAAACTAGTGCCCCTCTGGTCCCAGACCCACATACGCTGCTAAATAGATTAAGTCCTGGAAACATGTACTTCTCTGTCATAGACATCAGTAATGCATTTTTCTCAGTACCTGTTCATCCAGACTCTCAATTTTGGTTTGCTTTTACATTCAAAGGGAAAAGATACACATATACAAGACTCCCTCAAGGTTTTGCTGACAGTCCGACCATTTTTACACAAGCAATAAATTGTTGCTTATCTTCATTTACTCCACCAGAAGATTCACAAATCTTGGTGTATGTAGATGACATTTTGGTGGCAGGAAAGACAAAAGACAGCTGTACAAAATGTACTATGATGCTTTTGCAACATTTGGCAGAAACAGGAAGTAAAATTAAAAAGCAAAAGTTGCAGTTTGTGCAACCACAAGTGACTTATTTAGGCCATGTCCTATCAGCTGAGGGGAAGCGAATACAAGACGATCGAAAGCACGCTATTCTCAAAGCGCCTAAACCGTCAACAAAAAAGGAAATGATGACTTTCTTAGGTATCTGTAATTATTGCAGAGCCTGGATTCCATGTTATGCAGAGAAGGCGCGGAAATTGCAGGATTTAATACACTCTATACCAACGGCTATGACTGACAAAATACAGTGGAATAAAGAAGCTGAAGAACAGTTTACAGCTCTTAAACAAGAACTTGTGAGTTCCACAGTATTATCTCTGCCCAATTATGCCAAGCCATTCACTCTCATGGTGGACACAAAACAGGGATTCATGTGTGCAGCTACAACAACATGGTAATAAAAATAAACCAGTCGGCTATTATTCCAAACGTTTGGATCCAGTGGCACAAGGCCTACCTCCCTGTGTCCAAGCAGTATGCGGAGTGGCAATGGCAGTGGAAAGTACAGCGGATGTTGTTTTGTTCCACCCATTGACTTTTAAAGTACCACACACAGTCAGTGTGTTACTCCTGCAAACAAAGATGACATTCTTATCGCCTGCTAGACAGATAGCATATACAGCAATGCTATTGTCTCAGCCACAGATTACCATTGAAAGATGCAACACCTTGAATCCCGCCACGCTCCTACCTACTGAGACAGATGGTGAACCGCATGATTGTATAATAATATTCATATCTGTTGTCCTTCTAATCAGCTGGCTGATGATTTTAAAAGCCTCCTGAACTCTTTTGGTCTAACACAAGTTGTGGATGGACCAACACATAATCTTGGACACACCTTGGACCTGGTTATTTCTTTTGGGCTCTCAGTTTCACTTAAGGACATATCAGACATTGCTATTTCAGATCACTTTCCTGTTATTTTTGAATTTATTGCTCCTCCATCTGCTAGTAAGCCACTTGTTCCTGTCTCTCGCCGCCGTTTGGTCACCTCCTCGACAGCGGGGGACTTTGCTGCTGCCTTCATGGACTCTCAGTTTTATGCCATGAATGGACTGGTTTCTCCATTACTCCCAGATAACATCCTCTCTTCTTTCCACTCTACATGCACAGTCATTTTGGACTCTGTTGCACCGATGCGCTGCAAATCCAGGAAATCAAAATCCGACCCCTGGTTAAATGCCACGACCCGTGCCCTCAGGCAACGCTGCAGACGGGCGGAGAGAAAATGGAAAAAGGACAAACTACAGGTGTCTCTGGGTTTTCTGAGGGACAGTCTAACTGACTATCAGAAGGCTGTGAAGGAGGCAAAAGCACAATATCTGTCTCATATTATTTCGAGCAGTTGTCATCGTCCCATTGTGTTATTTCAGACTATAAACTCAGTTGTAAATCCACACACCTTTGTTTTGATGGACGCTACAACCACAACCTGTGAGGAGTTTCTTCAGTTTTTTATTGATAAGGTTTCATCAGTCAGACAGAACGCTGATCAGAACTGTAATGTTGAGTTGTCTGCTCCTCGTGCACATTCTGCTGTGCTTGAACAGTTTGAGCCCATTTCTTTTGCATCTCTCGCTGATGTTGTAAAACACATAAAATGTACAAGTTGTCCTTTTGATGTTGTTCCAGCTAAGGTGCTGAAGGAGGTTTTTAATACTGTTGGGGCGGGTCTCCTAACTTTTATCAATGCTTGTCTTAGATCAGGGTCTGTTCCAGCTGCTTTTAAACATGCTGTGGTTCGACCTCTTCTTAAAAAACCTCACCTGGACTCATCAGTTTTATCCAATTTTAGACCTGTCTCTCATCTGCCATTTCTATCTAAGGTTTTAGAAAAGGTTGTCTTTTTACAGTTACAATCATTTTTAGAAGACAATCTCATCCTTGAAAAATTCCAGTCTGGGTTTAGATCGCGACACAGCACTGAGTCAGCACTTTTAAAAGTTCATAATGATATTACTCTGTCGGTGGATGCAGGGAATCCTGCTGTGCTGGTTCTGTTGGACCTCACAGCAGCCTTTGATACTGTGGATCACACAGTACTTGTTTCCCGGTTGGAACATTTTATTGGCATTCATGGTACTGCACTTGAGTGGTTTAGATCATATTTGGCTGAAAGGAGCTTTTCTGTCATGATTGGGGACCTTTCCTCATCAACTGCTCCTCTGTGCTGTGGAGTGCCGCAGGGATCTGTCCTTGGGCCGATTCTATTTTCTTTGTACATTCTGTCATTGGGGTCAATTATAACCCAGCACAATTTGTCCTTTCATTGTTATGCAGATGATCTGCAAATCTATCTGCCTGTGAGGACTAATGGGAGTGATGCTTTGTCATCATTATTTAATTGTATTCGTGATGTAAAGCAGTGGCTGTCCCGAAACTTCCTTTACCTGAATGATGGTAAAACTGAGATCATGGTGTTTGAGCGCACTGGCATACCAAATGTGGTAACACCAAATTTTGGTGCTTTGGCTAACTATGTAAAACCAGCTGTCAAGAATTTGGGAGTGATATTTGACAGCTGTTTGAGGTTCGATCAACAGATAAATTCTGTTGTCAAAGCTAGTTTTTTCCAACTTCGCCTCTTGGCTAAAATAAAGCACTTTCTCAGTAGACGTGATCTTGAGACGGCCATTCATGCTTTCATCAGCTCCAGACTTGATTATTGTAATGCACTTTATGCGGGCATTAATCAGTCGTCTCTTGTGCGTCTCCAGTTGGTGCAGAATGCTGCTGCTCGTCTTTTGACAAACACTTTTAGACGTGAGCATATTGCGCCCGTCCTATACTCACTCCACTGGCTTCCAGTTCGTTTTAGAATTGATTTTAAAATTTTAATGTTTGTTTTTAAAGCTATTTATGGCCTTGCACCTCCCTACTTGTCTGAAATTTTAACTTTGCGCACCTACAGTAGGACGTTAAGGGCGTCTGGCCAGCTTTACTTAGATGTTCCAAGGTCAAGATATAAACGCTGGGGTGATCATGCTTTCGCGGTAGCTGGCCCCAGACTGTGGAATGAGCTACCTCTTGAGTTACGTACTATTCCTGACCTAGCACTTTTTAAATCTAAGTTAAAGACTTATTTATTTAAACTGGCTTTTAACACTTAGTGGGGAGGTGACATGTTCTGTTATTTTTATGTTCTTTTTTTATGTGTTGTTTTAAAATTTTATTTTATATGTGTTTTATTTTGTAAATTTGTGTTTTTAATGTTAAGCACTTTGGACACCAGTCGGTGCTGTAAAGCGCTTTATAAATAAATGTTGATTGATTGATTGATTGATTGTTTGGCAGACACACAGAAACAACAATTACCTCGACCAGACTTAACAGACGAACCATTTACAGATGGACTACATTACTTTGTGGATGGCTCATGTTTCAAAGATCAGAAAGGACAGACATTAACAGGTTATGCTGTTGTTCAATTACCAAATACTGTTATTGAAGCAAAACAGATTGATCATTTTAAATCAGCCCAAGCTGCAGAACTCATTGCATTAACCAGAGCTTGTATCTTGGCTAAAGGACAGAAACTGACAGTCTATACAGATAGTCAATATGCATTTTCAATAATTTGGTTCTTTGCAAAACAATGGCAACAAAGAGGTATGATAACCTCTACAGGGAAACCAGTGACACATGCAGGCTTACTCACAAATTTGCTAGAAGCAGTGACATTACCATCACACCTGGCATAATGTAAATGCGCAGCCAACACCAGAGGTACAGATTTTGTCTCCAGAGGAAACTGCCTGGCAGACAAAATAGCGAAAGAAGCAGCAGCTGGTCAATATGGCACTTCTTCTATTTACACAGCTCAGACAGACAACGAACCATTAATAGATTCTGACCTTTTATTGGATATGCAAAAACAGGCACCAGCGCAGGAACGACATTTGTGGTTGAAAAATGGGGCAACCCCAAACCCCAAAGGACTTTATTGTGTACATAACAAACCCGTCCTACCCAAAAGCTTATTCAAAGCAGCCACAATTGCGACGCATGGGTTAATGCATGTGTCGACAGGGGGGATGGTATATATGGTAGACCAATACTTTGCCGAATAATTTTGATCTCCCACAGGACGGCCTTCCAGTAGTCCAGCCAGGAGACTGGGTGTTCATCAGAGTGATTAAGAGGAAGAACTGGTCCAGTCCTCGTTGGGAAGGTCCATACCAAGTGCTGTTAACAACACCAACTGCAGTAAAGATAGCGGAGAGATCAACGTGGATACATCTAAGTCACTGTAAGATACAGCGGGTGTTGGCTGCCTCCACAGTGTAAGGGGAAGTCTGGCTACAAAGGGAGTCTATTTAATTAGCAATAGATTGTCTCAATGCCAGTGAAGCA
>NW_022986259.1:74416-134416 GCF_902500255.1 Thalassophryne amazonica | reverse complement strand
TGAAAGTGTAGGTACACGGACCCACAACAGGGGGCGCAATGAACGGACAATGGAGAAAAGTAAGAACAAGTTTTACTGTTGTGAAAATAGCACAACTGATACAACAATTAGCAATTTGGAGGTGTAAGCCGAAATCTGCTGGTGTCTTGTGGGCAGGCCCGAAGGTAGGAGACGTCCGTCCTAGTTGAACCGGAACCACCCAGATCTCCTCTGCCACCGAAACCCAGAAGTACTGGAACCGCCAAGTCCCGAATCCCCAGGTGGCCACTGCCTCCGCTCGTCGGATCCGGTACTGCTGGCGGGAAAGAACACAAACACACAGGTTGGGATGCGACCGCACCCGGTAGATGAGAGGGGCAAAGCCGCCTCCACCTCTTGTCACACTGAAGCAGGAAAGGTGAGTACTTATCTGAGCACTTGGCCTTCCGCTGTCCTGAAAAGTTTATAAAGTGTCGTCACACAGATATATGTTGCAGAGGTGATTACCTTAAACTCAAGGTGATATCTCAGCACTGAGGTGGAGACGCTGTCCTGCTGATATACCTCCGTACTGAGTGAAGTCAGCTGTGTCCAGTAATGGGTGACAGCTGTCACCCTGGCTGCTCTCATCAGGCGGCGGCGCCCTCTGGTGCCTGGAGCCCGCACTCCAGGCAGGGCGCCCTCTGGTGGTGATGGGCCAGCAGTACCTCCTCTTCAGCGGCCCACACACAACAGCTTTAGCAAAAAGGAAAGTTTTAAGCCTAATCTTAAAAGTAGAGAGGGTGTCTGTCTCCCTGATCCGAATTGGGAGCTGGTTCCACAGGAGAGGAGCCTGAAAGCTGAAGGCTCTGCCTCCCATTCTACTCTTACAAACCCTAGGAACTACAAGTAAGCCTGCAGTCTGAGAGCGAAGCGCTCTATTGGGGTGATATGGTACTATGAGGTCCCTAAGATAAGATGGGACCTGATTATTGTTCATGTAAATGGGGAATCTTCTTCACAGACTAAAGTTAATTATGGAGTTCCACAAGGTTCTGTGCTAGGACCAATTTTATTCACTTTATACATGCTTCCCTTAGGCAGTATTATTAGACGGTATTGCTTAAATTTTCATTGTTACGCAGATGATACCCAGCTTTATCTATCCATGAAGCCAGAGGACACACACCAATTAGCTAAACTGCAGGATTGTCTTACAGACATAAAGACATGGATGACCTCTAATTTCCTGCTTTTAAACTCAGATAAAACTGAAGTTATTGTACTTGGCCCCACAAATCTTAGAAACATGGTGTCTAACCAGATCCTTACTCTGGATGGCATTACCCTGACCTCTAGTAATACTGTGAGAAATCTTGGAGTCATTTTTGATCAGGATATGTCATTCAAAGCGCATATTAAACAAATATGTAGGACTGCTTTTTTGCATTTACGCAATATCTCTAAAATCAGAAAGGTCTTGTCTCAGAGTGATGCTGAAAAACTAATTCATGCATTTATTTCCTCTAGGCTGGACTATTGTAATTCATTATTATCAGGTTGTCCTAAAAGTTCCCTAAAAAGCCTTCAGTTAATTCAAAATGCTGCAGCTAGAGTACTGACGGGGACTAGAAGGAGAGAGCATATCTCACCCATATTGGCCTCTCTTCATTGGCTTCCTGTTAATTCTAGAATAGAATTTAAAATTCTTCTTCTTACTTATAAGGTTTTGAATAATCAGGTCCCATCTTATCTTAGGGACCTCGTAGTACCATATCACCCCAATAGAGCGCTTCGCTCTCAGACTGCAGGCTTACTTGTAGTTCCTAGGGTTTGTAAGAGTAGAATGGGAGGCAGAGCCTTCAGCTTTCAGGCTCCTCTCCTGTGGAACCAGCTCCCAATTCAGATCAGGGAGACAGACACCCTCTCTACTTTTAAGATTAGGCTTAAAACTTTCCTTTTTGCTAAAGCTTATAGTTAGGGCTGGATCAGGTGACCCTGAACCATCCCTTAGTTATGCTGCTATAGACGTAGACTGCTGGGGGGTTCCCATGATGCACTGTTTCTTTCTCTTTTTGCTCTGTATGCACCACTCTGCATTTAATCATTAGTGATTGATCTCTGCTCCCCTCCACAGCATGTCTTTTTCCTGGTTCTCTCCCTCATCCCCAACCACTCCCAGCAGAAGACTGCCCCTCCCTGAGCCTGGTTCTGCTGGAGGTTTCTTCCTGTTAAAAGGGAGTTTTTCCTTCCCACTGTGGCCTATAATTAGCTAAGATAGCTGGGTCAAGTGATGGCTTTTTAAGTAATGGTTTAATTACTGCCACCTTAAAAGCCTGTGGTACATAGCCAACTAATAAAGATAGATTGATCATATTTAAGATCGAAGCATTAAATAATGGTAGGGCTTCCTTGAGCAGCCTGGTAGGAATGGGGTCTAATAGACATGTTGATGGTTTGGATGAAGTAACTAATGAAAATAACTCAGACAGAACAATCTGAGAGAAAGAGTCTAACCAAATACAGGCATCACTGAAAGCAGCCAAAGATAACGATACGTCTTTGGGATGGTTATGAGTAATTTTTTCTCTAATAGTTAAAATTTTATTAGCAAAGAAAGTCATGAAGTCATTACTAGTTAAAGTTAAAGGAATACTCGGCTCAATAGAGCTCTGACTCTTTGTCAGCCTGGCTACAGTGCTGAAAAGAAACCTGGGGTTGTTCTTATATTCTTCAATTAGTGATGAGAAGTAAGATGTCCTAGCTTTACGGAGGGCTTTTTTATAGAGCAACAGACTCTTTTTCCAGGCTAAGTGAAGATCTTCTAAATTAGTGAGATGCCATTTCCTCTCCAACTTACGGGTTATCTGCTTTAAGCTACGAGTTTGTGAGTTATACCACGGAGTCAGACACTTCTGATTTAAAGCTCTCTTTTTCAGAGGAGCTACAGCATCCAAAGTTGTCTTCAATGAGGATGTAAAACTATTGACGAGATACTCTATCTCACTTACAGAGTTCAGGTAGCTACTCTGCACTGTGTTGGTATATGGCATTAGAGAACATAAAGAAGGAATCATATCCTTAAACCTAGTTACAGCGCTTTCTCAAAGACTTCTAGTGTAATGAATCTTATTCCCCACTGCTGGGTAGTCCATCAGAGTAAATGTAAATGTTATTAAGAAATGTTTTGAGTTTTGAGGGAATACTGTTAAGTCTTCAATTTCCATACCATAAGTCAGAACAAGATCTAGGATATGATTAAAGTGGTGGGTGGACTCATTTACATTTTGAGCAAAGCCAATTGAGTCTAATAATAGATTAAATGCAATGTTGAGGCTGTCATTCTCAGCATCTGTGTGGATGTTAAAATCGCCCACTATAATTATCTTATCTGAGCTAAGCACTAAGTCAGACAAAAGGTCTGAAAATTCACAGAGAAACTCACAGTAACGACCAGCAGGACAATAGATAACAACAAATAAAACTGGTTTTTGGGACTTCCAATTTGGATGGACAAGACTAAGAGTCAAGCTTTCAAATGAATTAAAGCTCTGTCTGGGTTTTTGATTAATTAATAAGCTGGAATGGAAGATTGCTGCTAATCCTCCTCCTAGGCCCGTGCTATGAGCGTTCTGGCAGTTAGTGTGACTCGGGGGTGTTGACTCATTTAAACTAACATATTCATCCTGCTGTAACCAGGTTTCTGTAAGGCAGAATAAATCAATATGTTGATCAATTATTATATAATTTACTAACAGGGACTTAGAAGAGAGAGACCTAATGTTTAATAGACCACATTTAACTGTTTTAGTCTGTGGTGCAGTTGAAGGTGCTATATTATTTTTTCTTTTTGAATTTTTATGCTTAAATATATTTTTGCTGGTTATTGGTGGTCTGGGAGCAGGCACCGTCTCTACGGGGATGGGGTAATGAGGGGATGGCAGAGGGAGAGAAGCTGCAGAGAGGTGTGTAAGACTACAACTCTGCTTCCTGGTCCCAACCCTGGATAGTCACGGTTTGGAAGATTTAAGAAAATTGGCCAGATTTCTAGAAATGAGAGCTGCTCCATCCAAAGTGGGATGGATGCCGTTTCTCCTAACAAGACCAGGTTTTCCCCAGAAGCTTTGCCAATTATCTATGAAGCCCACCTCATTTTTTGGACACCACTCAGACAGCAAGCAATTCAGGGAGAACATGCGGCTAAACATGTCACTCCCAGTCCGATTGGGGAGGGGCCCAGAGAAAACTACAGAGTCCGACATTGTTTTTGCAAAGTTACACACCGATTCAATGTTAATTTTAGTGACCTCCGATTGGCGTAACCGGGTGTCATTACTGCCGACGTGAATTACAATCTTACCAAATTTACGCTTAGCCTTAGCCAGCAGTTTCAAATTTCCTTCAATGTCACCTGCTCTGGCCCCCGGAAGACATTTGACTATGGTTGCTGGTGTCGCTAACTTCACATTTCTCAAAACAGAGTCGCCAATAACCAGAGTTTGATCCTCAGCGGGTGTGTCGCCGAGTGGGGAAAAATGGTTAGAAATGTGAACGGGTTGGTGGTGTACACGGGGCTTCTGTTTAGGACTACGCTTCCTCCTCACAGTCACCCAGTCGGCCTGCTTTCCCGGCTGCTCGGGATCTGCCAGAGGGAAACTAACGGCGGCTAAGCTACCTTGGTCCGCACCGACTACAGGGGCCTGGCTAGCTGTAGAATTTTCCACGGTGCGGAGCTGAGTCTCCAATTCGCCCAGCTTGGCCTCCAAAGCTACCAATAAGCTACACTTATTACAAGTACCATTACTGCTAAAGGAGGCCGAGGAATAACTAAACATTTCACACCCAGAGCAGAAAAGTGCGGGAGAGACAGGAGAAGCCGCCATGCTAAACCGGCTAAGAGCTAGTAGCTGCGCTGAGCTAGCGGATTCCTAAAAACACACAAAGTGAATAATGTGTAAATAATTTAGAGGTGATTCAGCAGAGGGAGTGCTTTAGTTAAGGCACGTGAAGATTACACTGTGAAACAAATCGTTATCTAGGTAACTAGATCAATCTAACTGCGCAGATTAAACAGCTAACAGATACAGAAAAACACCGCTGTGCTCCGGAACAGGAAGTGATACAATACCGCAGTGAGAGCATGTCAGCGACAAGGCCAAAAACCAACAGTAAATGCCCGTGACCTTTGATCCCTCAGGCGGCACTGCATTAAAAACTGACATCATTGTGTAAAGGATCTTACCGCGTGAGCTCAGGAACACTTCAGAAAACCATTGTCAGTTAACGCAGTTCGTCGCTACATCTACAAGCGCAAGTTAAAACTCTACCATGCAAAGTGAAAGCCAAACATCAACAACATCCAGAAATGCCGCCGCCTTCTCTGGGCCCGAGCTCATTTAAAATGGACAGACACAAAGTGGAAAAGTGTGCTGTGGTCTGATGAGTCCACATTTCAAATTGTTTTTGGAAATCATGGCTGTCGTGTCCTCTGGACAAAAGAGATAAAAGACCATCCAGATTGTTACCAGTGCAAATTTCAAAAGCCAGCATCTGTGATGGTATGGGGGTGTGTTAGTGACCATGGCATGGACAACTTACACATCTGTGATGGTATGGGGGTGTGTTAGTGCCCATGGCATGGACAACTTACACATCTGTGATGGTATGGGGGTGTGTTAGTGCCCATGGCATGGACAACTTACACATCTGTGATGGCACCATCAATGCTGAAAGGTACATCCAGGTTTTGGAGCAACACATGCTGCCATCCAAGCAACGTCTTTTTCAGGGACGTCCCTGATTATTTCAGCAAGACAATGCCAAGACACATTCTGCACGTGTTACAACAGCGTGGCTTCGTAGTAAAAGAGTGCGGGTACTAGACTGGTTTGCCTGCAGTCCAGACCTGTCGCCCATTGAAAATGTGTGGCGCATTATGAAGCGCAAAATACGACAACGGAGACCCCGGACTGTTGAACAACTGAAGTCGTACATCAAGCAAGAATGGGAAAGAATTCCACCTACAAAGCTTCAACAATTAGTGTCCTCAGTTCCCAAACACTTATTGAGTGTTGTTAGAAGGAAAGGTGATGTAACACAGTGGGAAACATACCACTGTCCCAGCTTTTTAGAAACATGTTGCAGGCATCCATTTCAAAATGAGCAAATATTTGCACACAAAAAAAAAAAGTTTATCAGTTTGAACATTAAATATCTTCTTCTTTGTCTTTGTGGTGAATTCAACTGAATATAGGTTGAAGAGGATTTGAAAATCATTGTATTCAGTTTTTATTTACATTTTTCACAACGTCCCAACTTCATTGGAATTGAGGTTGTATTAGTTTTGTAGGTGGTTCCCCAAACTTCAATACAGTAGGTCATATATGGAAGAAGTAATGAATGATAACTAATGACTGTTGGGAAAGGAAGTCCTGTGCTTTACACAAAATGCCAATGATCTTTGACATTTTAGATTTTACATCATTTATATGTGTTTTCCAACTTAGATTATTAACAATAAAGACCCCAAGAAATTTAGTTACTGTCAGGTCAGGCGGAAGCCCGTCACCAGGAGTGGATGGACCCGCAATGCAAACTCCCAAACAAGGCTTTGGTGTAGGAGAAATCATGGTCTTTATTCCAGGCTTAGTTTCGGTATACAGGTAATCAGTCAGCGAGGCAGAGGTACAAACGGGATCAGGCTGAGACACAGTCACAAATGAGCAGGGTTCAGAGGCACGAGCAAACTCAGACATCCGGGATGAAGCAAAAGGCATGGTCGAGGTAAACAGAGCAGAGATACGATACACGGCAAGACAAAAACAGGACTATGAGGGTGCTGGAAAGTGTACTAAGACAACAATCTGGCGGAAAAGTGAAGGACTGTGGGGTTTAAATACAAGTGGACTAATTAGGATGTGAGATGAGGAACAGGAGGTGTTAATGAGGTCCACATGAGAACAATCTAGAAGGGGGTGTGGCTTCTGGCTAAAGAGTATGACAGGGGCAAGAGCGTGAGGAAGGGAGTGAACAAAGTGGAGTGATGAAATAGACAAAGACACGAGCAGGTGTGAGAGCAGGAGTGAAATGGGAACACAGAATCAAAGTGAGGAAAAAACATAACGGCAGGTGCAGGACGTGAAGTGATCATAAATAACTGGGCATGAGACGAGGAACGAAGACATGATGGGAGGTGCAGAGTGGAAACAAATGACAAAAACAAAACGTATACGGAAAAACAGAAATAAAGGGCAGGATATAATGCAACAACAAATCAGGCATGAACATGAGAACTGAAAGAAAATAAACAAGACAACACTGAACTGGAACCGACTAAGAAAACAGAGTAGAAAAACAAACTAAAAATAAAACAGACTGTGATAACAAAACCTGACACTAAAGTACTACATATAACAGAACAGCAAAAATAGGCAGATGATAACTAAATGATAAACCATAAAAACACAGACTGATTGAACAAAACCAGAATGGAACTGAAACATGACCGAAGTATAAAAGTAACAAAGAAAGAAAGCAACAAAGCAAAAATAGAACACAGAATAAACACGATGGAAGTAACAATTAATAAAACAAGGCTGGGACAGAAGGAGCAGAACCAAATAAAGAAGGAAAAGGTGGGCTCAGTGCCCTGATTGGGCCAAAACCATGACAGTTTCATTTACAAGTTCAATTTCAACTTTGTGTACTTGTCAATTTCTACATACATTCCTGGGCTTATTACCAAATATGATACACTTTGTTTTACCAAAGTGAAGCGACAATTTGTTAGAATCAAACCATTCCTTAAACGTTTGTATTTCCCTCTCCATCATGTCCAGAACCTGTCCCAAATGATCCCCACTACAAAACACAGTCATGTCATCAGCAAACATACAACCAGGGTTGGGAGGGTTACTTTAAAAATGTATTCCGATACAGTTACTAGTTACCTGTTGAAAAATGTAATCAGTAACGTAATCCAAGTACCATAATATTAAAGTAATGTAATTTGATTACTTTCAATTACTTCTGGATTACTCCAATATCAAATATACTAATACAGACAAAAGAAACTAAATAAAAATAGTCTTGACTACATAGTACAGTTTATTAAGCAAAAATCAAACTGTTTCCATGGCATGTGCTCTGTTTTACTTCACATTATGAATTAAGAGCACCACAATATTGTTTTAAACACACCCAGTGTTCACCTGCTAAATTTTCAACAAAAAATGTCAAACAAATGAAGGATAATGAAAACTCAGGCGTGTGCGGATGAATTTGTAATTAAAAGTGGCAGAACAATATACAAAACAAAAAAAAGTCTGCTACTTGTTCAGTAAATTCGCACCATGTTTAACATATCAGTCCACTTATTGAACTTTCAAATTAAGAACAACAGCATAATAAAAACCAATAAGTAAATCCTGTCAGTAAGGAGGCGTGATCGCCATTTTAATTCCGGGCAAGTTAGTGATTTGCGTGCATAGAAGTTCAAGAAACAGGTGGAATATGCCGGAAAGCTGCGCATGTTGGCAAAGCCACAAACGGAGGAACAAGGGAGACAATATTTCCTTCCATAAGTAAGTGGTTTTGGTTCTTCTTGTCACTTTGTCTGTGATATTTGGATGATAAACAGCTGCATGTCTCCTGCCGCGTCGCCCGATGACACGGACCATTAACTCTTCACTTACAGTGAGGAAAATAAGTATTTGAACACCCTGCAGTTTTGCAAGTTCTCCCACTTAGAAATCATGGAGGGGTCTGAAATTTTCATCTTAGGTGCATGTCCACTGTGAGAGACATAATCTAAAAAACAAAAAAAAAATCTGGAAATCACATTGTATGATTTTTTAAAAATAATTTATTTGTATGTTACTGTTGCAAATAAGTATTTGAACACCTACCAACCAGCAAGAATTCTGGCTCACACAGACCTGTTAATTTTTCTTTAAGAAGCCCTCTTATTCTGCACTCTTTACCTGTATTATTTGCACCTGTTTGAACTTCTTACCTGTATAAAAGACACCTGTTCACACACTCAGTCAATCACACTCCAACCTGTCCACCATAGCCAAGACCAAAGAGCTGTCTAAGGACACCAGGGACAAAACTGTAGACCTGCACAAGGCTGGGATGGACTACAGGACAACAGGCAAGCAGCTTGGTAGAAGACAACAACTGTTATGATTATTTATTAGAAAGTGGAAGAAACACAAGATGACTGTCAATCTCCCTCGGTCTGGGATTCCATGAAAGATCTCACTTTGTGGGGTAAGGATGATTCTGAGAAAGCTCAGAACTACACAGGAGGACCTGGTCAATGACCTGAAGAGAGCTGGGACCACAGTCACAAAGATTACATTAGTAACACATGATGCTGTCATGGTTTAAAATCCTGCAGGGCAGCAAGATCCCCCTGCTCAAGCCAGCACATGTCCAGGCCCGTTTGAAGTTCACCACTGACCATCTGGATGATCCAGAGGAGGCATGGGAGAAGGTCATGTGGTCAGATGAGACCAGAATAGAGCTTTTTGGAATCAACTCCACTTACCATGTTTAGAGGATGAGAACAACCCCAAGAAAACCATCCCAACCGTGAAGCATGGGGGTGGAAACATCATACTCTGGGGGTGCTCTTCTGCAAAGGGGACAGGACAACTGCACCGTATTGAAAGGAGGATGGATGGGGTCATGTATTGTGAGATTTTGGCAAACAACCTCCTTCCCTCAGTAAGAGCATTGAAGATGGGTCATGACTGGGTCTTCCAGCATGACAATGACCCCAAACACACAGCCAGGGCAACTAAGGAGGGGCTCCGTAAGAAGCATTTCAAGGTCCTGGAGTGGCCTGGCCAGTCTCCAGACCTGAACTCAATAGAAAATCTTTGGAGGGAGCTGAAACTCCAAACCTGAAAGATCTAGAGAAGATCTGTATGGAGGAGTGGACCAAAATCCCTGCTGCAGTGTGTGAAAACCTGGTGAAAAACTACAGGAAACGTTTGACCTCTGTAACTGCAAACAAAGGCTACTGTACCAAATATTAACACTGATTTTCACAGTTGTTCAAATACTTATTTGCAGCAGTAACATACAAATAAATTATATAAAAAAAAAAATCATACATTGTGATTTTCGGATTTTTTTTTTTTAGATTATGTCTCTCACAGTGGACATGCACCTAAGATGAAAATTTCAGACCCCTCCATGATTTCTAAGTGGGAGAACTTGCAAAATCACAGGGTGTTCAAATACTTATTTTCCTCACTGTATGTCTAGTTGACCAATGTCTAGTTAAAATACTTGTTGTTAGTGATTAAAACTGTTCGACAAGACTGGGGATTTTTTTTCAAATTTGCACCTTAAAATAATGAGATTCTAATGACCCGGGTTGTGCCGCTCACAGTCACACCCACACACAGAGATGTGTACCCACACCACTGACTTCATGAATGAAACTCGGTCAATAAAGGATAATTGTGTAAAAATATAATATGTATATAAATGTATTGTAATGGTTTTAGGAGCTGCGTTGAACAGCAGTAGGACATCTCAGCTCAGCAGCTTGAACAGCACAGATCCGTGTAACTTTCAACACTAATATTTGGGAATGTGTGTGTGTCAGAGTAAGTTTAATACTTTCCTGACATAATTTAATGTCATTTAATTTTACTGGCTCAATATTCAGGTCAAAATGGAATTTTTTAACACGTATTTTGCGAGCATTGTGTTCAGCAGTGTTCAGTCGCGGCTCTCCATTGAAAATGCATTAACATTCGGGTACTTCATCAATATTTTGCCTGGTTAGGAGACGTCGTGTCGCTGTTCATGCAGGGACGGTACGACAGCCCAAGTCCCTTCATCGTGTCCAGAAGGCTGGGGAAGTTTGTTAATTCAAGACTTAAAACCTATTTTTATTCTCTTTCTTATGAGTAGTTTTTTTGTTATGTTTTATTCTTTTACTTCTGTTTTTAATTAGATATTTGAAATTTTTTTTATTATTTATTTATTTAATTTTTTTTATGTTGAACTGTTCTGTGTGAGGCACCTTGAGACGGCTTTTGTTGTAATTTGGTGCTTTATAAGCTGATTAAATTGAAACTGAACAACATTTTATTGAGTCTTAAAGTAAATAAATATGAAATTGGTTACTGGATCCTTAAACTCTGGACATAATAAACTCTACATGGTGGATCCTTGATCTCTGGACATAAACAGAAATAAAATCTGTTAGTTTTTGTCAAAAGCATTTCCTTTCAGACATTATTATTGGCATGAATGTCTTTCCATACCTATGAGCTGAGCTCTTACAGATGTGCTGCAGGTCAGGTTTATAAAGAATGCAAGACGTCCCATTTTGGGAGGAAAAAACGTTTTAGTCAATTGTAGTTTATTGTCTGTATTGCAACATTTGTAAGAGGTGTCATTTTATTTAAAGCGGTGATTCGTTTTGAAGTTATCAATTCCGAGCGTTATTAATTCAGAGAGTCGCGCAGCGTTTGAAGCTGTGACAATACGGAGGCTGGTTCTCGTTTCTCGACTGCAACAAGACCAGAGTCCCAGTTAGTGACTTTAATCCACACAAAAGTGACTCATGATATTTTAATGGCTTTCAGAGGGGTGAAGAAGTGGACTTACCGCTTCTGAAGAGCAGCAACTCAAAGAGCCACGAGCCATTGAATCGAAGCATTGCTTCGATTCATGCTTCAAACTGGACTCGCGCTGCAGAAACGGTTGATTACAGACGCTGTATTGAAAATCGTAACGGTAACAAAATAAGCGTAACGGTCCAAAATTATAGCGTAACGGGCTGTAACGCAAGTCTGCGCTACCTAGAACCCTGGATAATATCATAAAATGCATTAAAATTGTAATCCTGCAAACTAATCCCCATTTTTACTAAATATACCTGTAATCTGAATACGTCTTTTTTTCTCTAACTGTAGCGGAATACAGTTACCTTTTTTTTGTATCCTAATTACGTAACGCTGTTACATGTATTCCGTTACTCCCCAAGCCTGCTTACAACTCACGAACTTAGAAACTAACCATATGTCACTGATATATAAAAGAAACAGCAAAGGCCCAAGGACTGAGCCCTGGGGCACCCCACAAGTGCACCTCAAAAATTCAGAATTTATCCCACGAATGTGAACACATTGATACCTGTTATACAAATAACTACAGTGAGGAAAATAAGCATTTGAACACCTGCGATTTTGCAAGTTCTCCCACTTAGAAATCATGGAGGGATCTGAAATTTTCATCTTAGGTGCATTCCACTCCTTGGTTATCCTGGCTTTGTGTTTGGGGTCATTGTCATGTTGGAAGACCCATCCACAACCCATCTTCAATGCTCTTACTGAGGGAAGGAGGTTGTTCCTCAAAATCTCTCAATACATGGCCCCGGTCATCCTCTCCTTAATACAGTGCAGTCGTCTTGTCCCATGTGCAGAAAAACCCCCCAAAGCATGATGCTTCCACCCCCATGCTTCACAGTAGGGACGGTGTTTTTGGGATGCTGGGGCCCTGCGTTCTCAGGGTGCAGGACTTCTGTGTGTTCCCAGGGTGAATAAAAAAGTCTGCCGGTCACAGAGCTTTCTCGTACCGTACCCCAGCTCTGTGGAACGATCTCCCAGCACACATTCGGTAGTCAGATACTGTGGAGACTTTTAAGTCACGTTTAAAGACTCATTTGTTTTCCCTGTTTTATCATTAGTGTTATGATGTGCTTTTATTCTTGTATTCTTTTATGGTCATCTTTTTATTTTTCCCTTTAGCTTATGTACAATGTCAATTATTTTATATTCATCAGTTTCTCTGATAAATATTGAAACTGAAAGGTTATTCCTCGTTGTCCTGTTTTCCCAAGAACTCATATTTGAAGGTACAATTGAATTTGCTAAATTTTCCCCACATTGGCAAAATACTCAGTAAAATGATCTACTCTGGCTTTTGCAAGGTCGCATAGTATTAGTTAACTTGTTTTATATCTTTATATTTACTCTCAGCCTCAACTGTTCTGAGTTTTAAAAACTGCTTGTCCAAAAACCTTTTCTTTTTACATGCATTCAGTCATTCCTTTGTGATCCAAGGTTTATCAGTATTTAAGAAAGAAACAATCCGGATCAATATTATTTTCAATGTTATGAAATCTATGTTCGGTATCATCAAAAAATTTTAAATTGAGCTACTGTGCAGAAGTTAATTGTGAAAACTCAATTGACATCATAAAAGAAATGTAATCCACAGTCCGAGAAATGCAGCTCAGTAAAGTCTAACTTCACGATGTGAACCCAAACATGGTACAGAATTTCTCAAGATCTGTCCCACAACAAAGGATGAAACATCCTCATTCAAAGCGTTCTAACTGGCTCGTGCTTCTAACGCTCAGAAGATGCCCCTCTGGCATTGTCAGGTGCATCGTTTGGTTTGATAAAAACCTTACAGTTTGTGACCCAGACTGAATGGATCTTACCCTGTTTTCTAAGCAGCTGGTGATGTCCACATTACTCTAAGTAAGCTGTTTATTCATATGAACATTTTTCAGCTTCCTTCCCTGTTTGAGTAGTTCAACTTTGTGCCTTCTGTTTGCAAAGCGGGTGATAATAAGTGGAGTGGACGTCTTATCCTTCTGAGCCCGCGTCGGCAGAGTGTGACAGGCTTCCATATTTCCTTTATTAATGTCAGTGTGTTTACACTGAAGGAATGCAGTCACCTGTCCCGCCGTAGTTTCCTCGTGTCCACCATCCTCAGCACTAACTCCTGTTACAGCCCATGAAAAGTTCCTTGGTTTGATTTTTAGTCCGGAGATGATGACATCGTTCATTCGAGAACACTGCTCCAAGTCAGACACCCGATTTTCCAGATATAAAATGTTCTGTTCTTGTTCAGAATTCTGTAGTTTCAGCTGTTTGATTTCTCCCACCAGTTCTGTGACAGGGGTCGAAATACATTTTTAACGTACTTGCACTGGTGCTAGTAACAAAAAATTACTTGCACCAAAAAAAGTTACTTGCACAACCAAAAGTCAGTCTTATATCAACCTTAAAGCTCTTCCTCTGATGTGTCAGACTCTTCCTCTCTGGGGAGAGTTTGAGTTTTTTTTTTCACGTGCATGCACGAACGAATCGTCCATGAAGATTATTTTATTTATTGACTACACAGATGTATAATAAAACAAATAGTGACTGGTTTATAACACAATTATGGCAGTTTGAGAGGAGAGAGAGCGAGAAACTACAGAGCCCTGGAAGTGTCATTGCAAAATGTTTTGCATGTGGAGAGAATGCGGGCACGTTTTATTATATTGTGCGCACATTTGATTATATTGTGCGCTTGTTTTATTATATTGTGTACATGTTATATTGTGCGCAAGTTTTATGTGTGCATGTTTTATTATATTGTGCGCACATTTGATTATATTGTGTACACGTTATATTGTGCACACGTTTGATTATATTGTGTGCACGTTTGATTATATTGTGTACACGTTATATTGTGCACACGTTTGATTATATTGTGTGCACGTTTGATTATATTGTGTACACGTTATATTGTGCACACGTTTGATTATATTGTACGCTTGTTTTATTATATTGTGCACACGTTATATTGTGTGCACGTTTTATGATATTGTGCGCACGTTTTATTATATTGTGCACACTTTTTAAGCATCGTTTGAGTAAAACAAGGGCACAGTCTACTTAAACATGGCCACAATTTGTAAAACATGCACTCAATTATTCAATATTGTCTTGACACATAAATGTTGGCTATTAGTCAACAAACCAGCAGACAGTGTGAAACATTTCCCCTTTAGAAATGGATCTGGTCAGACAGCATCATCAGGGTTTGGGCGCACAAGAACATACAGAGAACTCCAGCTACCCAGCATGGCATCATCTGGAGAATGATGCCATGAAAAAGGATGCTGAGGGCGAAGCGTCTCCCCGTCGTGAGGATGACAATTTAGGGCATATTATGGAGTTCATTTTGAACAAGGGCTCAATTAAAGGAAAATGTGCGCACGAATTATCACAGCCAGGAATACGTGTGCACGTTTTATTAAGTTGAGAGCACGTTTTATTAATTTGTGGGCTCAATTAAAGGAAAAGGTGTACACAAATTATCATGGCCAGAAAAAAAATATCACTTTAAGTGACCTCTCACGGGTTCTGTAAAGGAACTGTTTTTTTTTTTTCATGTGCACGCGTGAACTAATTGTCCGTGAAGATAATTTTATTAACTACATAGATGTATAATAAAACAAATGGTGACTGATTTATAACACAATGATGACAGAGTTTGTCTATCTCAGCTTTCAGTGCTTACCAGTCGAGTGAGTATAAAAGAACTTGTGGAGAGCTGGACATGTCCCAACTTGTCCTCTAACACTCCGAAACGGAGGTGTTCCTTTGTCTCGCTTCATCAGTGAATCGGTCGTGACACGCGAAGCCTCCGCGCGGCTTTCCATGACAAAATCTCTTGTTAAAAGTGAAATCTGCCGGAAAATGGCTGATGTCCAGGTCTTGTGATAACCAGAGAAAGTGCACACGACGGTCTCGTATCCACAGAGCCATCAGCTTAGAAATGATCCAGTGGTTTGTGCCGCGACGTCGCAGCTCGCAGCGCGGCGCACCGACCGTCCTTAAAGGGGTCCTTAAACCTGTAATTAAAGTCCTTATTCTCTGTGAAGCCCGTAAAATTTTCACTGAAAGCCAGATAAATTTTTCGAATGGTTTCCAGGTGCCAGTCTCTAACAGCTTCTGAAAAAATTCTGATGGAAAAAAAGTCCTTTTCATTCCGCCATTTCCAGACAATGAAAATCCGACAAGGGGGCGGGACCACTCCTTCCACAAGGCGTGCTCACAGGTGAATGACGTCACTGACAGGCGTGGAAAAACTCACGCATGCGCACAAGGGTTCAAGCATGTCTGACGTAAAAACATATGAATGAAATCCATATAGTTTTTGAAAAAAATAAAAAGGTACGATACTTTATGGACAGACCTCGTACATATTGCACATCCCTAATACACATATCCAAATTACACATACCCGTATTACACAGCGGTCTCGCAAAAATAATTAATGCATATTGCACATATCCCCCCCTATTGCACAGCCATCTCCCACATATGGTTAAGAAAAATAGTAACAGTGAATAAATAACACTAAAATTACAATGCCACCATGTCATTAACGCACAATCCTACTACCTATCCCAGGAACCATATTTAAGACTCTAATTGATGTGGGCACAAATGAGAAGAAAGGGAAAGTCTACAAGACAGTAGTGAGACCAGCTCTGTTAGGTGACGGTGGCACTTAAAAAAAAGACAGGAGGCGGAGCTGAAGATGTTGAGATTCTCTTTGGGAGTGATGAGGACGGACAAGATTAGGAATGAACATATCAGAGGGACAGCACAGGTGGGACGGATTGGAGACAAAGTCAGAGAGGTGAGACTGAGATGGTTTCAGTGATGAAAGTGGGGGGGGGAGGATTTTTGGCAAGGGCCAAAGGCCCAAATCCCCTGGCAGGGGGTCTGAGGATTCTCCCCCAGAACTCCCCCCCCCCCCCCCCTTAAAAAAAAACAATTTTTTTTTGAAATCTCAGATCCATTCTGGTGCATTTTCAGGTCTATTTACCCACCAAAAAAAAAACCAAACCAAAACAAAACAAAACAAAAAAAAAAAAAAAACATTTTCAGGTCAATTTTTCCACCAGCCTTTCCACACAACTTGTGCTACCGGTCTTTAATCCAAAAAACACACACTGTGGTTCAGAAAAGTACACAGTAAATGAAATGACAATTCAAAGAACTCAAAAATAATAATAATTGTATCAATTCAAATGGAACAACAGGAGTATTTATGGCACATTAATGCACCAACTTGTTCAACCTTCACTCACTTCTGTGTTTTCGTCGTTTTCTCAGGAGCTTTGGATCTATTGATGATCTCTGTTTTCAAATTCTTGACCACCTTAAAATCTTTACAAATGTGTTTTTACTTCAAGATTCATTTCTGATTACTGTACATTTTTAAGTTAAATTTTTTTTTTCTTACGTTAGAAAACTTGTCTTTAAAATAGTTTTAATAAAAAAAAGATTCTTTTGAAATCTTTGATGCTCATCTGTAAATTAAAACCCTAACTTATCTGCTGTTGTTGAGATAATTTCTTGATTAACATAAGGAACCCTGGACATGTATTTTTAGACAAATAAAATACCATGAAAGTAATGTGTACATTAAATAAAAAAACATCAAACAGTGCTGTGCTATTTTCTATGATTACTTGATAGTTAAAAAAAATTTCAAATAAAAAAATCAAAGTTATTTAAAGTTGACTTTTCTTGTAGTTACAGCAGTAACAGTTAAAAAACTGTGTAGCTTTATTTGGTAAAAATAAAAATAGATTAAACAGTTTACAAACATAAAACTGTTGTGTGGGCCGCTGAAGAGGAGGTACTGCTGGCCCACCACCAGAGGGCGCCCTGCCTGAAGTGCGGGCTTCAGGCACAGAGGGTGCTGGAGCAACCGGGAGTGACAGCTGTCACTCATCAACAAGCACCAGCTGTCACTCATCATCACCACTACCATTACCATAAAAGCCGGGCAGCATCTCCACCTTGCTGCCGAGATATCATCAATCAATCAATCAATCAATTTTCTTATATAGTGCCAAATCACAACAAACAGCTGCCCCAAGGCGCTTTATATCGTAAGGCAAGGCCATACAATAATTATGTAAAACCCCAACGGTCAAAACGACCCCCTGTGAGCAAGCACTTGGCTACAGTGGGAAGGAAAAACTCCCTTTTAACAGGAAGAAATCTCCAGCAGAACCAGGCTCAGGGAGAGGCAGTCTTCTGCTGGGACTGGTTGGGGCTGAAGGAGAGAACCAGGAAAAAGACATGCTGTGGAGGGGAGCAGAGATCGATCACTAATGATTAAATGCAGAGTGGTGCATACAGAGCAAAAAGAGAAAGAAACAGTGCATCATGGGAACCCCCCAGCAGTCTACGTCTATAGCAGCATAACTAAGGGATGGTTCAGGGTCACCTGATCCAGCCCTAACTATAAGCTTTAGCAAAAAGGAAAGTTTTAACCCTAATCTTAAAAGTAGAGAGGGTGTCTGTCTCCCTGATCTGAATTGGGAGCTGGTTCCACAGGAGAGGAGCCTGAAAGCTGAAGGCTCTGCCTCCCATTCTACTCTTACAAACCCTAGGAACTACAAGTAAGCCTGCAGTCTGAGAGCGAAGCGCTCTATTGGGGTGATATGGTACTACGAGGTCCCTAAGATAAGATGGGACCTGATTATTCAAAACCTTATAAGTAAGAAGAAGAATTTTAAATTCTATTCTAGAATTAACAGGAAGCCAATGAAGAGAGGCCAATATGGGTGAGATATGCTCTCTCCTTCTAGTCCCCGTCAGTACTCTAGCTGCAGCATTTTGAATTAACTGAAGGCTTTTTAGGGAACTTTTAGGACAACCTGATAATAATGAATTACAATAGTCCAGCCTAGAGGAAATAAATGCATGAATTAGTTTTTCAGCATCACTCTGAGACAAGACCTTTCTGATTTTAGAGATATTGCGTAAATGCAAAAAAAGCAGTCCTACATATTTGTTTAATATGCGCTTTGAATGACATATCCTGATCAAAAATGACTCCAAGATTTCTCACAGTATTACTAGAGGTCAGGGTAATGCCATCCAGAGTAAGGATCTGGTTAGACACCATGTTTCTAAGATTTGTGGGGCCAAGTACAATAACTTCAGTTTTATCTGAGTTTAAAAGCAGGAAATTAGAGGTCATCCATGTCTTTATGTCTGTAAGACAATCCTGCAGTTTAGCTAATTGGTGTGTGTCCTCTGGCTTCATGGATAGATAAAGCTGGGTATCATCTGCGTAACAATAAAAATTTAAGCAATACCGTCTAATAATACTGCCTAAGGGAAGCATGTATAAAGTGAATAAAATTGGTCCTAGCACAGAACCTTGTGGAACTCCATAATTAACTTTAGTCTGTGAAGAAGATTCCCCATTTACATGAACAAATTGTAATCTATTAGACAAATATGATTCAAACCACCGCAGCGCAGTGCCTTTAATACCTATGGCATGCTCTAATCTCTGTAATAAAATTTTATGGTCAACAGTATCAAAAGCAGCACTGAGGTCTAACAGAACAAGCACAGAGATGAGTCCACTGTCCGAGGCCATAAGAAGATCATTTGTAACCTTCACTAATGCTGTTTCTGTACTATGATGAATTCTAAAACCTGACTGAAACTCTTCAAAAAGAGTCATCATCTACCTTATAGGTAAATTCTCAGCCTTGATTGTGCCTACGCACGTACTTGCTGTTCTGGTTTTTGTGATCTGTTGTAGGATAGTCAACTCACTATTTCCAGCAGGAGGCTGGGGGTTCGTGAATTGACGAGGCGAGAACGGTTTTCACTCCTCACTCTGAACCACGTAAAATAGGAGATTGATTCTGCACTGTGATCTGGTGTAAAGGTGGAGGTGTTTTTCCCACCCGACTACTTAAAGAACGAACTTGCTGACTGTTTTCACACACCCACCATTAACTGTTCTCTGCCCTGCCAGCAGTACCTGGTCTGACAGCTGGAGACGGTGGTCACCTGGGGATTCGGGACTTGGCGGCTCTGGTGTGTTCCAGATCCGGTGGCAGTGGAAATCGTGTGGGGCCCGGCTCTTCTCTGGACGGTTGTCTCCTACCCTCGAACCTGCCCACACGTCACCCTTGTATATTTGACTGTAATCCAAATTCTTTATCTGTCTGTATTCCCTTGTGCACGTTTCACAACAGTAAAGAGTTGTTATTTTCTTGACTCATCCATTGTCCATTCATTTACGCCCCCTGTTGTAGGTCCGTGTCACTACACTTTCCCAACAGGATATCTCGGCCAGCATCATGGATTCCGAGGGGCGTCAACCAACGATTGAACAACCAATGGAAGAGCAAGGTGTACAGGCGCCAGCGGGAGGCGTGGTAGGTGAGTTGCAGCAAATCCTCACCGCCTTCACTGCTCGGTTGGATCTAATGACCGAGCAGAATATCATTCTCAATCGCAGGATGTAGGCTCTCACCGCACAGGTGGAAGCGCGCACACAGGGCGCTGCTGCGACTCCTCCTCCTGCTGTCCTGGTGCCGAATATAGACGTTCCAATGGTCATTCAATGAACCCCCCCACCATCCCCTGAAGCATACATAAGTCCCCCGGAGCGGTACGGACGCTGTGTCGAGACGTGCGCAGACTTCTTGATGCAGTGTTCGCTCGTCTTTGCACAGCGTCCGGTAATGTACGCGTCAGACTCCAGCCGGGTGGCTTATGTGGTTAATTTGCTTCGAGGTGAGGCACGCGCCTGGGCTACGGCGCGTTGGGAGCAAAACTCACGGCTCCTAACAACATATACTGGGTTTGTGAGGGAGTTCAGAACAGTCTGTGATCACCCAAATAGAGGCGAGGCCGCTTCAACAGTGTCGCTGTCTATGAGGCAGGGGCGTCGGAGCGCAGCCGAGTATGCAGTCGACTTCCGCATTGCGGCTGCGAGGTCCGGCTGGAATACTGTTGCGCTCCGTGCCGCCTTCGTAAATGGACTGTCGTCGGTCCTAAAGGAGCACCTGGTGGCTAAGGATGAGCCACGGGATTTGGATGGGCTTATTGACCTAGTTATACGATTAGACAATCGGTTAGAGGAACGCCGTCGGGAGCGAGACGAAGGACGTGGCCGGGCACGCACCGTCCCTCTCCCTTCCGGGTCCGAAAAGGTTCTGCCCTTCCCACGCTCCACAGCCTCAACGCTCCGTGTGGTAACAGCTCCTCCTGCTGACGATGCTATGGACACGAGCAGGGCCAAATTAAGAACTTCTAAAAGACAGAGGAGACTGGCCCGCGGGGAGTGCTTTGTCTGCAGCTCAAGCGAGCATCAGCAGAAAGACTGCCCCAAGCGGTTAAACACCAAATGCCCGCCCTTAGAAACTGGGCTAAGGGTGGGCCAAGAAATTCACATGGGACACACGCGCATTTCTGCACGTCTCCCAGTTACAATACTGAGTGGGGATTTAACCTTTCAAGCTCCAGCACTGGTGGACACGGGGTCAAAAGGGAATCTGCTGGACAGCAGATGGGCAAGGGAAGTAGGCCTCCCTCTGGTGGCGCTCCCTTCACCATTGAAGGTGCGGGCACTAGATGGCACCCTTCTCCCTTTAATCACACACAAGACACTACCTGTAACTCTGGTAGTGTCTGGGAATCATCGGGAGGAGATCGAGTTTTACGTGACTCCTACCTCCCGCGTAATCTTGGGCTTCCCGTGGATAGAAGTCTTTCAGAAAGCGCTGTAACTAGGTTGAAGGATATGATTCCTTCTTTATGTTCTCTAATGTCATATACCAACACAGAGCAGAGTAGCTACCTAAACTCTGTAAGGGAGTTAGAGTATCTCGTCAATAGTTTTACATCCTCTTTGAAGACAACTTTGGATGCTGTAGCTCCTCTGAAAAAGAGAGCTTTAAATCAGAAGTGTCTGACTCCGTGGTATAACTCACAAACTCATAGCTTAAAGCAGATAACCCGTAAGTTGGAGAGGAAATGGCGTCTCACTAATTTAGAAGATCTTCACTTAGCCTGGAAAAAGAGTTTGTTGCTCTATAAAAAAGCCCTCCGTAAAGCTAGGACATCTTTCTACTCATCACTAATTGAAGAAAATAAGAATAACCCCAGGTTTCTTTTCAGCACTGTAGCCAGGCTGACAAAGAGTCAGAGCTCTACTGAGCTGAGTATTCCATTAACTTTAACTAGTAATGACTTCATGACTTTCTTTGCTAACAAAAGTTTGACTATTAGAGAAAAAATTACTCATAACCATCCCAAAGATGTATCGTTATCTTTGGCTGCTTTCAGTGATGCCGGTATTTGGTTAGACTCTTTCTCTCCGATTGTTCTGTCTGAGTTATTTTCATTAGTTACTTCATCCAAACCATCAACATGTTTATTAGACCCCATTCCTGCCAGGCTGCTCAAGGAAGTCCTACCATTATTTAATGCTTCAATCTTAAATATGATCAATCTATCTTTGTTAGTTGGTTATGTACCACAGGCCTTTAAGGTGGCAGTAATTAAACCATTACTTAAAAAGCCATCACTTGACCCAGCTATCTTAGCTAATTATAGGCCAATCTCCAACCTTCCTTTTCTCTCAAAGATTCTTGAGAGGGTAGTTGTAAAACAGCTAACTGATCACCTGCAGAGGAATGGTCTATTTGAAGAGTTTCAGTCAGGTTTTAGAATTCATCATAGTACAGAAACAGCATTAGTGAAGGTTACAAATGATCTTCTTATGGCTTCGGACAGTGGACTTATCTCTGTGCTTGTTCTGTTGGACCTCAGTGCTGCTTTTGATACTGTTGACCATAAAATTTTATTACAGAGATTAGAGCATGTCATAGGTATTAAAGGCACTGCGCTGCGGTGGTTTGAATCATATTTGTCTAATAGATTACAGTTTGTTCATGTAAATGGGGAATCTTCTTCACAGACTAAAGTTAATTATGGAGTTCCACAAGGTTCTGTGCTAGGACCAATTTTATTCACTTTATACATGCTTCCCTTAGGCAGTATTATTAGACGGTATTGCTTAAATTTTCATTGTTACGCAGATGATACCCAGCTTTATCTATCCATGAAGCCAGAGGATACACACCAATTAGTTAAACTGCAGGATTGTCTTACAGACATAAAGACATGGATGACCTCTAATTTCCTGCTTTTAAACTCAGATAAAACTGAAGTTATTGTACTTGGCCCCACAAATCTTAGAAGCATGGTGTCTAACCAGATCGTTACTCTGGATGGCATTTCCCTGATCTCTAGTAATACTGTGAGAAATCTTGGAGTCATTTTTGATCAGGATATGTCATTCAAAGCGCATATTAAACAAATATGTAGGACTGCCTTTTTGCATTTACGCAATATCTCTAAAATCAGAAAGGTCTTGTCTCAGAGTGATGCTGAAAAACTAATTCATGCATTTATTTCCTCTAGGCTGGACTATTGTAATTCATTATTATCAGGTTGTCCTAAAAGTTCCCTAAAAAGCCTTCAGTTGGTTCAGAATGCTGCAGCTAGAGTACTGACGGGGACTAGCAGGAGAGAGCATATCTCACCCGTGTTGGCCTCTCTTAATTGGCTTCCTGTTAATTCTAGAATAGAATTTAAAATTCTTCTTCTTACTTATAAGGTTTTGAATAATCAGGTCCCATCTTATCTTAGGGACCTCGTAGTACCATATTACCCCATTAGAGCGCTTCGCTCTCAGACTACAGGCTTACTTGTAGTTCCTAGGGTTTGTAAGAGTAGAATGGGAGGCAGAGCCTTCAGCTTTCAGGCTCCTCTCCTGTGGAACCAGCTCCCAATTCAGATCAGGGAGACAGATACCCTCTCTACTTTTAAGATTAGGCTTAAAACTTTCCTTTTCGCTAAGGCTTATAGTTAGGGCTGGATCGGGTGACCCTGGACCATCCCTTGGTTATGCTGCTTTAGACGTAGATTGTGGGGGGGTTCCCATGATGCACTGTTTCTTTCTCTTTTTGCTCCGTATGCATCACTCTGCATTTAATCATTAGTGATCGATCTCTGCCCCCCTTCACGGCATGTCTTTTTCCTGTTTTTTTTTTCCCTCAGCCCCAACCAGTCTCAGCAGAAGACTGCCCCTCCCTGAGCCTGGTTCTGCTGGAGGTTTCTTCCTGTTAAAAGGGAGTTTTTCCTTCCCACTGTGGCCAAGTGCTTGCTCATAGGGGGTCGTTTTGACCGTTGGGGTTTTTCATAATTATTGTATGGCCTTGCCTTACAATATGGAGCGCCTTGGGGCAACTGTTTGTTGTGATTTGGCGCTATATAAGAAAAAAGTTGATTGATTGATTGATGGTAAAACACAATCCCCGGATTGATTGGCCGTCTGGGGTTGTGGCTCAGTGGAGCAAAACCTGCCACTGGGAGTGTTTAGGATCCTCGGTTCCCCCTGGTTTGACTGCTAACGAGGAGGTTAAAGCCCCCCCCCCCCCAATCTGACAGCGGTGCCTGAGGTGTACCACGATCTTGCTGACGTCTTCAGCAAAGATCTGGCACTCAATCTTCCCCCGCACTGTCCGTATGATTGCGCCATTGATTTGATCCCGGGCGTTGAGTACCCATCCAGCAGGCTGTACAATGTCTCACGTCCAGAGCGCGAATCAATGGAAACCTACATCCGGGACTTGTTGGCTGCCGGGTTGATCTGAAACTCCACCTCCCCGATGGGTGCTGGTTTCTTTTTTGTGGGCAAGAAAGACAGCGGACTCCGTCCATGCATTGATTACAGAGGACTGAATGAGATCACGGTTCACAATCGATACCCGTTGCCCCTGTTAGATTCAGTGTTCACGCCCCTGCATGGAGCCAAGATTTTCACAAAGCTGGATCGTAGGAATGCGTACCACCTGGTTCGGATCTGGAAGGGAGACGTATGGAAGACGGCATTTAACACCCCGTTAGGTCATTTTGAGTACCTGGTCATGCCGTTCGGCCTCACTAACACCCCCGCGACATTCCAAGCCTTGGTAAATGATGTCTTGCGGGACTTTCTGCACCGATTCGTCTTCGTATATGTGGACGATATACTGATCTTGTCCCCGGATCCTGAGACACATGTTCAGCATGTACGTCAGGTCCTGCAGCGGTTGTTGGAGAACCGGCTGTTTGTGAAGGGCGAGAAGTGCGAGTTCCACCGCGCTTCTATGTCCTTCCTGGGGTTTATCATCTCCTCCAACTCCGTCGCCCCTGATCCGGCCAAGGTTGCGGCGGTGAGAGACTGGCCCCAACCCACAAGCCGTAGGAAGCTGCAACAGTTCCTCGGCTTTGCTAATTTTTACCGGAGGTTCATCAAGGGTTACAGTCAGGTGGTTGGTCCCCTGACAGCCCTGACCTCCTCTAAAGTCCCCTTCACCTGGTCAGACCGGTGCGAGGCCGCGTTTAGGGAGTTGAAATGCTGGTTCTGGACTGCACCAGTTCTGGTGCAGCCCGATCCTAGCTGCCAGTTCGTGGTTGAAGTGGACGCCTCTGACTCAGGGATAGGAGCCGTGTTGTCCCAGAGCGGAGAGTCCGATAAGGTTCTCCACCCATGTGCCTATTTTTTCACGCAGGTTGACCCCGGCTGAACGGAACTATGACGTGGGCAATCGGGAACTCCTCGCGGTGAAAGAGGCTCTTGAGGAGTGGAGACATCTGTTGGAGGGAGCTGCGGTACCATTTACGGTTTTCACGGACCATCGGAATCTGGAGTATATCAGGACCGCCAAGCGACTGAACCCCAGGCAAGCCCACTGGTCACTGTTCTTCGGACGTTTTGACTTCCGGATCACCTACCGCCCCGGGACCAATAATCAACGATCTGACGCCTTTTCCCAGGTTCACTAAGAGGAAGTCAAGACCGAGCTGTCGGATCCACCGGAATCCATCCTACCCGAGTCCACTATCGTGGCCACCCTCACCTGGGACGTGGAGAAGACCGTCCAGGAGGCCCTGGCATGGAACCCGGACCCAGGGAATGGCCCAAAGAACCGTCTTTACGTCCCACCAAAAGCCAGGGCTGCCGTCCTAGACTTCTGTCACAGTTCCAAGCTCTCCTGTCACCCAGGGGTGCGAAGAACCGTGGCAGTGATCCGGCAGTGCTTCTGGTGGGCGTTCATGGAGGCCGACGTCCGGGAATACGTCCAGGCCTGTACCATCTGTGCCAGGGGCAAGGCAGACCACAAGAGGACCCAAGGACTCCTTCAACCGCTTCTGGTACCTCATCGCCCCTGGTCCCACATCGGCCTGGACTTTGTCACGGGCCTCCCGCCGTCCCAGGGCATGATGACCATCCTCACGATAGTGGACCGATTCTCCAAGGCAGCCCACTTCGTGGCCCTCCCGAAGCTCCCAACGGCCCAGGAGACAGCAGACCTCCTGGTTCACCACGTCGTATGTCTGCAAGGGATACCAATGGACATTGTCTCGGATAGTGGTCCCCAGTTTTCCTCTCAAGTCTGGAGGAGTTTCTGCCGGGAACTGGGGGCCACCGTGAGCCTCTCGTCCGGGTATCACCCCCAGACGAACGGACAGGCAGAACGGGCCAACCAGGAACTGGAACAGGCCCTACGTTGTGTAACATCCGTGCACCCGATGGCCTGGAGTGAACATCTGGCCTGGATCGAGTATGCGCATAACAGTCAAGTGTCCTCCGCCACCGGCCTCTCCCCGTTTGAGGTGTGTTTGGGGTACCAGCCCCCATTGTTTCCAATGGTGGAGGGAGAGGTCGGTGTGCCCTTGGTCCAGGCCCACCTGCGACGATGCCGTCGGGTGTGAGGCCCGGACGAGGGCTAAGGCCCATGCAGACCGCCGGCGTTCCCCGGGCCCCTGCATACCAGCCCAGGCAGGAGGTGTGGTTATCCATGAAGGACATTCCTCTCCAGGTGGACTCCCCAAAACTGAAGGACAGGTACATCGGCCCTTTCAAGGTCCTCAAGGTCCTCAGTCCGGCCGCAGTGAAGCTCCAACTCCCAGCTTCACTGAGGATCCACCCAGTCTTCCATGTCTCCAGACTCAAACCATACCACACCTCACCCCTCTGTGTTCCCGGACCGGCGCCGCCTCCTGCCCGGATCATCGACAGGGAGCCGGCTTGGGCAGTGCACCGGCTCCTGGACGTCCGCCAAAAGGGCCGGGGATTCCAGTACTTGGTGGACTGGGAGGGGTATGGACCTGAGGAACGCTCCTGGGTGAAGAGGAGCTTCATCCTGGACCCGGCCCTCCTGGCCAACTTCTACTCACGACACCCCGACAAGCCGGGTCGGGCGCCAGGAGCTGCCCGTTGGGGGGGGGGGGGGGGGTGTACTGTTGTGTGGGCCGCTGAAGAGGAGGTACTGCTGGCCCACCACCAGAGGGCGCCCTGCCTGAAGTGCGGGCTTCAGGCACGAGAGGGCGCCGGAAAGAAAATGATAAAATATATATTTTTAATAAAGTATTATCACTGTCAGTTTTACTTAATAGTATGTGCCTACATGTAATCTGAATTATTAAAACAACATTTCCACCGACAGAAGCACAGAAGGTATCATTTCTCGTCTTGGGCGCTCACTCATCAGCCCCTTGAAGTGCAGCGAAATGACCAGTTGTTGCTAAGCAGATTAATAAATATTTGGGAAACCAGCATCGCCAAATTTAATGTCTTGGCTCGCCTGGATATTTATCAAAGTTCTGCTGTTTTTGGCGGAAACAGAAACCCACCGACGTTTGGTTATATTTATTTTTTGTCTCCATGCGTTTTGCTGGACTAAGTTGAAGAACTTTGGGACTTTATGATTGCTGCTCCTCCTGCTCGTTATGTCCTTGGATATTTTCAGCTGCAGATTCGTCTTCTGATCCACTTCAGATCAGGTGAGCTGACGAGCTGTTAGGATTTATTCCCGAATGTGGCTCCTGGTGTGGAAATGAGGATGAAAATTTAAGATAAAACGAATGAGTGATGTCTGTTTGTTTGTTTTAGGGGGTCAAAGCTGTGATCTTTACTGGTACAGTGGACCAGTTATAACAGTTAGGGGAGGCCGGGGCTGTTTGTAACAGTGTTCAAACCTGCAGCCATGGTGACATTTTGATCATAAAATATTGGAGAAGTTTCAACTAGTTTTCAGTTTATACGTAATGAGGATCAGCCCACAGAAGTGAAATATTATTTGGATGATACCACAGTCTAAAACAAACGATTTGCTCAGGTTTTTTTTTTTAAACCTAAAATAGCAATTTGCACGTTTTTTTAAAAGCAATTCTAACTCAAATCAAATCAATTTTATTTATATAGTGCCAAATCACAACAAACAGTTGCCCCAAGGCGCTTTATACTGTAAGGCAAAAGCCATACAATAATTACAGAAAAACCCCAACGGTCAAAATGACCCCCTGTGAGCAAGCACTTGGCGACAGTGGGAAGGAAAAACTCCCTTTTAACAGGAAGAAACCTCCAGCAGAACCAGGTTCAGGGAGGGGCAGTCTTCTGCTGGGACTGGTTGGGGCTGAGGGAGAGAACCAGGAAAAAGACATGCTGTGGAAGGGAGCAGAGATCAATCACTAATGATTAAATGCAGAGTGGTGCATACAGAGCAAAAAGAGAAAGAAACACTCAGTGCATCATGGGAACCCCCCAGCAGTCTAAGTCTATAGCAGCATAACTAAGGGATGATTCAGGGTCACCTGATCCAGCCCTAACTATAAGCAAAAAGGAAAGTTTTAAGCCTAATCTTAAAAGTAGAGGTTCCACAAGAGAGGAGCCTGAAAAAGAAAAATTTAAAGCTGATTTAAAGCTCTCTGAAAAAGAGAGCTTTAAATCAGAAGTGCCTGACTCTGTGGTATAACTCACAAACTCGTAGCTTAAAGCAGATAACCCGTAAGTTGGAGAGGAAATGGCGTCTCACTAATTTAGAAGATCTTCACTTAGCCTGGAAAAAGAGTCTGTTGCTCTATAAAAAAGCCCTCCGTACAGCTAGGACATCTTTCTACTCATCACTAATTGAAGAAAATAAGAACAACCCCAGGTTTCTTTTCAGCACTGTAGCCAGGCTGACAAAGAGTCAGAGCTCTACTGAGCTGAGTATTCCATTAACTTTAACTAGTAATGACTTCATGACTTTCTTTGCTAACAAAATTTTAACTATTAGAGAAAAAATTACTCATAACCATCCCAAAGACGTATCATTATCTTTGGCTGCTTTCAGTGATGCCAGTATTTGGTTAGACTCTTTCTCTCCGATTGTCCTGTCTGAGTTATTTTCATTAGTTACTTCATCCAAACCATCAACATGTTTATTAGACCCCATTCCTACCAGGCTGCTCAAGGAAGCCCTACCATTATTTAATGCTTCGATCTTAAATATGATCAATCTATCTTTGTTAGTTGGCTATGTACCACAGGCTTTTAAGGTGGCAGTAATTAAACCATTACTTAAAAAGCCATCACTTGACCCAGCTATCTTAGCTAATTATAGGCCAATCTCCAACCTTCCTTTTCTCTCAAAAATTCTTGAAAGGGTAGTTGTAAAACAGCTAACTGATCATCTGCAGAGGAATGGTCTATTTGAAGAGTTTCAGTCAGGTTTTAGAATTCATCATAGTACAGAAACAGCATTAGTGAAGGTTGCAAATGATCTTCTTATGGCCTCGGACAGTGGACTCATCTCTGTGCTTGTTCTGTTAGACCTCAGTGCTGCTTTTGATACTGTTGACCATAAAATTTTATTACAGAGATTAGAGCATGCCATAGGTATTAAAGGCACTGCGCTGCGGTGGTTTGAATCATATTTGTCTAATAGATTACAATTTGTTCATGTAAATGGGGAATCTTCTTCACAGACTAAAGTTAATTATGGAGTTCCACAAGGTTCTGTGCTAGGACCAATTTTATTCACTTTATACATGCTTCCCTTAGGTAGTATTATTAGACGGTATTGCTTAAATTTTCATTGTTACGCAGATGATACCCAGCTTTATCTATCCATGAAGCCAGAGGACACACACCAATTAGCTAAACTGCAGGATTGTCTTACAGACATAAAGACATGGATGACCTCTAATTTCCTGCTTTTAAACTCAGATAAAACTGAAGTTATTGTACTTGGCCCCACAAATCTTAGAAACATGGTGTCTAACCAGATCCTTACTCTGGATGGCATTACCCTGACCTCTAGTAATACTGTGAGAAATCTTGGAGTCATTTTTTATCAGGATATGTCATTCAAAGCGCATATTAAACAAATATGTAGGACTGCTTTTTTGCATTTACGCAATATCTCTAAAATTAGAAAGGTCTTGTCTCAGAGTCATTATTATCAGGTTGTCCTAAAAGTTCCCTAAAAAGCCTTCAGTTAATTCAAAATGCTGCAGCTAGAGTACTGACGGGGACTAGAAGGAGAGAGCATATCTCACCCATATTGGCCTGTCTTCATTGGCTTCCTGTTAAATCTAGAATAGAATTTAAAATTCTTCTTCTTACTTATAAGGTTTTGAATAATCAGGTCCCATCTTATCTTAGGGACCTCGTAGTACCATATCACCCCAATAGAGCGCTTCGCTCTCAGACTGCAGGCTTACTTGTAGTTCCTAGGGTTTGTAAGAGTAGAATGGGAGGCAGAGCCTTCAGCTTTCAGGCTCCTCTCCTGTAGAACCAGCTCCCAATTCAGATCAGGGAGACAGACACCCTCTCTACTTTTAAGATTAGGCTTAAAACTTTCCTTTTTGCTAAAGCTTATAGTTAGGGCTGGATCAGGTGACCCTGAACCATCCCTTAGTTATGCTGCTATAGACGTAGACTGCTGGGGGGTTCCCATGATGCACTGTTTCTTTCTCTTTTTGCTCTGTATGCACCACTCTGCATTTAATCATTAGTGATCGATCTCTGCTCCCCTCCACAGCATGTCTTTTTCCTGGTTCTCTCCCTCAGCCCCAACCAGTCCCAGCAGAAGACTGCCCCTCCCTGAGCCTGGTTCTGCTGGAGGTTTCTTCCTGTTAAAAGGGAGTTTTTCCTTCCCACTGTAGCCAAGTGCTTGCTCACAGGGGGTCGTTTTGACCGTTGGGGTTTTATATAATTATTGTATAGCCTTGCCTTACAATATAAAGCGCCTTGGGGCAACTGTTTGTTGTGATTTGGCACTATATAAAAAAAAACATTGATTGATTGATTGATTGAAAGCTGAAGGCTCTGCCTCCCATTCTACTCTTACAAACCCTAGGAACTACAAGTAAGCCTGCAGTCTGAGAGCAAAGCGCTCTATTGGGGTGATATGGCACTATGAGGTCCCTAAGATAAGATGGGACCTGATTATTCAAAACCTTATAAGTAAGAAGAAGAATTTTAAATTCTATTCTAGAATTAACAGGAAGCCAATGAAGAGAGGTCAATATGGGTGAGATATGCTCTCTCCTTCTAGTCCCCGTCAGTACTCTAGCTGCAGCATTTTGAATTAACTGAAGGCTTTTCAGGGAACCTTTAGGACAACCTGATAATAATGAATTACAATAGTCCAGCCTAGAGGAAATAAATGCATGAATTAGTTTTTCAGCATCACTCTGAGACAAGACCTTTCTAATTTTAGAGATATTGCGTAAATGCAAAAAAGCAGTCCTACATATTTGTTTAATATGCGCATTGAATGACATATCCTGATCAAAAATGACTCCAAGATTTCTCACAGTATTACTAGAGATCAGGGTAATGCCATCCAGAGTAAGGATCTGGTTAGACACCATGTTTCCAAGATTTGTGGAGCCAAGTACAATAACTTCAGTTTTATCTGAGTTTAAAAGCAGGAAATTAGAGGTCATCCATGTCTTTATGTCTGTAAGACATTCCTGCAGTTTAACTAATTGGTGTGTGTCCTCTGGCTTCATGGATAGATAAAGCTGGGTATCATCTGCGTAACAATTAAAATTTAAGCAATGCCGTCTAATAATACTGCCTAAGGGAAGCATATATAAAGTGAATAAAATTGGTCCTAGCACAGAACCTTGTGGAACTCCATAATTAACCTTAGTCTGTGAAGAAGACTCCCCATTTACATGAACATATTGTAATCTATTCGATAAATATGATTCAAACCACCGCAGCGCAGTGCTTTTAATACCTATGACATGGTCTAATCTCTGTAATAAAATTTTATGGTCAACAGTATCAAAAGCTGCACTGAGGTGTAACAGAACAAGCACAGAGATGAGTCCACTGTCTGAGGCCATAAGAAGATCATTTGTAACCTTCACTAATGCTGTTTCTGTACTATGATGAATTCTGAAACCTGACTGAAACTCTTCAAATAGACCATTCCTCTGCAGATGATCAGTTAGCTGTTTTACAACTACCCTTTCAAGAATTTTTGAGAGAAAAGGAAGGTTGGAGATTGGCCTATAATTAGCTAAGATAGCTGGGTGAAGTGATGGCTTTTTAAGTAATGGTTTAATTACTGCCACCTTAAAAGCCTGTGGTACATAGCCAACTAATAAAGATAGATTGATCATATTTAAGATTGAAGCATTAATTAATGGTAGGGCTTCCTTGAACAGCCTGGTAGGAATGGGGTCTAATAGACATGTTGATGGTTTGGAGGAAGTAACTAATGAAAATAACTCAGACAGAACAATCGGAGAGAAAGAGTGTAACCAAATACCAGCATTACTGAAAGCAGCCAAAGATAACGATATATCTTTGGGATGGTTATGAGTAATTGTTTCTCTAATAGTTAAAATTTTATTAGCAAAGAAAGTCGTGAAGTCATTACTAGTTAAAGTTAAAGGAATACTCGGCTCAATAGAGCTCTGACTCTTTGTCAGCCTGGCTACAGTGCTGAAAAGAAACTTGGGGTTGTTCTTATTTTCTTCAATTAGTGATGAGTAGTAAGATGTCCTAGCTTTACAGAGGGCTTTTTTTATAGAGCAACAGACTCTTTTTCCAGGCTAAGTGAAGATCTTCTAAATTAGTGAGACGCCATTTCCTCTCCAACTTACAGGTTATCTGCTTTAAGCTACGAGTTTGTGAGTTATACCACAGAGTCAGGCACTTCTGATTTAAGGCTCTCTTTTTCAGAGGAGCTACAGCATCCAAAGTTGTGCTCAATGAGGATGTAAAACTATTGACGAGGTAATCTATCTCACTCACAGAGTTTAGGTAGCTACTCTGCACTGTGTTGGTATATGACATTGAAGAACATAAAGAAGGAATCATATCCTTAAACCTAGTTACAGCGCTTTCCGAAAGACTTCTACTGTAATGAAACTTATTCCCCACTGCTGGGTAGTCCATTAAAGTAAATGTTATTAAGAAATGATCAGACAGAAGGGGGTTTTCAGGGAATACTGTTAAGTCTTCAATTTCCATACCATAAGTCAAAACAAGATCTAAAGTATGATTAAAGTGGTGGGTGGACCCATTTACATTTTGAGCAAAGCCAATTGAGTCTAATAATAGATTAAATGCAGTGTTGAGGCTGTCATTCTCAGCATCTATGTGGATGTTAAAATTGCCCACTATAATTATCTTATCTGAGCTAAGCACTAAGTCAGACAAAAGGTCTGACTTAGTGCCTTAGTGCCTTAGTGACTCAGCCACTGAGTTACACAAGACATTCAAGTTTAGCAACGCATTTAATTAATTGGTTTTGTAAACTTAATTTGCTTTGTCCTCTACACTGTTAATTAATTTTAACCAATTTAATTTAAAGGTTTTGGTTTTATTATTATTACTTCATTTTAAGTTATTCAAGCTTCTTTATTTTGCCTCCATTCCACTCAGTAATGTTCATGAAAATTATCACCTTAATTTTACCTAATTAATTCTCTCTCTTTTATTTATTTATTTATTTATTTGAAGGTGGTGTGAATATTGTTGTATGTACATAATGTTCTTTTGTCAATTGAGGAATGGTTCCATACTTTGAAAGGGTCTAAATGTGCTGATAGTTTCTGTTCTGTTAAGGTTGGTGTAACTGTGAACACCAGGATGTGTTTGTGTGAAGATAATGTCAGTGCAGTACAGTTTGTGTGTGTAATTGGTATCAAATGGTGAAATGATTCTCGCTCCAGAACTTGAGTGTTTTATTGTATTTGATCCTGTTCCTTTCCAAAGTATAAATGAGGCCTAATATAGCTGTAAATGGTTAACTTTATCTGTGAAACTGATGATTTTGAGAAGGACATGAAATGATTTTTGTGGAGTTGTAGTAATTTTCTGACTGTTCAAATGAACAGACTTGGAGACTTTCAAGTCTAGACTTAAGACGCACTTATTTTCCCTTTCGTATGGCTATCATACTGGCATAGTATAGTTTTAGGCTCTTTACTCTTTTAATTCATTTTATTAGTAATTGGAGTGTGCCGCGGCCTCAACTTTATCTAAATTCTGGGTCTTTTAGTGAAGTTTAGGGCAAGTGGCCGGCGATCACCTTAGTATTTCCTGTTTTTCTTTTTTAATGCTGACAAATTATACAGTATTTCTTGTCTTTCTGATGCCTGATTCTGTTTGAGGTGCAGCTCCATCCAGAGATGGGAGTGCGTGTCTTCTCTCATCCTGTGCACTGTCATGGACTCACAAATTTTCCAAAATTTCCTGAATAGTCATATTGTCAATTGTGTCAGTATCATGGCTCAAGCAGAGGGTCACCCTATTGAATCTGGTCTGCTTGAGGTTTCTTCCTCAAATTATCAGAGGAGGTTTTTCCTGACCACTGTCATCTGGGTTCTTGCTCCGGGGATTGGTAAGGGTGAAGCACCTTGAGGCAACTTTGTTGTGATTTTGCACTACATACAGTAAATTAAATAAATTGAATTGAAATCTTGATCTCAGTGGGAGGAACCTGGTTAAATAAAGGTTAAATAAAAAAAATTGAATTTAAATTTACAGTGTGTAAAGAAAGTACTTGATACACCTGCGATTTTGCAAGTTCACCCACTTACAAGTTATAGAGGAGGCTAACATTTTCAGCGTAGATGCAGTTCTACTGTGAGAGACAGAATCTAAAAAAAAAAAAAAAAAAAAAAAATCCAGGAAATCATACTGTATGAGTTTTAAATAATTGATTTGCATTTCATTGCGTGAAAAAGGTACTTGATACATTAGAATTCTGGCATTCACAGACCTCTTAGTTCTCCTTTAAGAAGCCCTCTTGTTCTCCTCTCATTATCTGTATTACCTGCACCTGTTCAAACTCATTAGGAGTATAAAGGACACATGTGCACACACACAAACAAACCCCGACCTCTCCACAATTTGCACACAATTCCTGCGACATGTGCACTAAGTGTGCACCTCACCCAAACTTCGCACAATGTGTGAAGGAGCCCTAAGGAATGGACATAAGAACTACATAAGGATCAGACCCTAAATAAGGATCGGACACGAAAAAAGAAATGGACCCTACATAAGGATCGGACCCTAAATAAGGATCAGACCCCCTAAATAAGGAGAAACAGACCCTAAATAAGGATCAGACCCTAAATAAGGATTGGACCCTAAAAACGAAATGGACCCTAAATAAGGATCAGACCCCCTAAATAAGGAAGAACAGACCCCTTAAATAAGAAAGAACAGACCCTAAATAAAAAGAAGAAATGGACCCTAAATAAGGAGGATCAGACCCCTGAGATAAGGAGGATCAGACCCCTTAAATAAGGAACAGACCCTAAATAAGGATCAGACCCTCAATAAGGAGCGGCCCCTCAGTAAGGATCAGACCCTAAATAAGGATTGGGCCCTAAAAAAGAAATGGACCCTAAATAAGGAGGATCAGACCAGAATAAAAAGAAATGGACCCTAAATAAGGATCAGACCCCCAAAAATAAGAACAGACCCCTTAAATAAGGAAGAACAGACCCTAAATAAGGATCACACCCTAAATAAGGAGGGGCCCCTAAATAAGGATCAGACCCTAAAGAAGGATCGGACACTAAAAAAGAAATGGACCCTAAATAAGAAGGATCAGACCCTAAATAAGGATCAGACCCTAAATAAGGATCAGACCCTAAAGAAGGATCGGACCCTTAAAAAGAAATGGACCCTAAATAAGAAGGATCAGACCCTAAATAAGGAGTGGACCCAAAATAAGCATCAGACCCTAAATAAGGAGCGGCCCCAAAATAAGGATCGGACCCTAAAGAAGGATCGGACCCTAAAAAAGAAATGGACCCTAAATAAGAAGGATCAGACCCTAAATAAGGAGTGGACCCAAAATAAATATCAGACCCAAAATAAGGAGCGGCCCCAAAATAAGGATCAGACCCTAAAGAAGGATCGGACCCTAAAAAAGAAATGTACCCTAAATAAGAAGGATCAGACCCTAAATAAGGAGTGGACCCTAAATAAGGATCACACCCTAAATAAGGAGCGGCCCCTAAATAAGGATTAGAACCCCTAAAATAAGGAGGATCAGACCCCAAAAAACAGAAATGGACCCTAAATAAGGATCAGACCCCCTAAATAAGGAAGAATAGACCCCTTAAATAAGGAAGAACAGACACTAAATAAGGAATAGCCCCTAAATAAGGATCACAACCTAAAGCAGGATTGGACCCTAAAAAAGAAATGGACCCTAAATAAGGAGGATCAGACTCCCTAAATAAGGAGTATCAGACACTAAATAAGGAGCGGATGCTAAATAAGGATCAGACCCTAAAGAAGGATCGGACACTAAAAAAGAAATGGACCCTAAATAAGAAGGATCAGACCCTAAATAAGGATCAGACCCTAAAGAAGGATCGGACCCTTAAAAAGAAATGGACCCTAAATAAGAAGGATCAGACCCTAAATAAGGAGTGGACCCAAAATAAGCATCAGACCCTAAATAAGGAGCGGCCCCAAAATAAGGATCGGACCCTAAAGAAGGATCGGACCCTAAAAAAGAAATGGACCCTAAATAAGAAGGATCAGACCCTAAATAAGGAGTGGACCCAAAATAAATATCAGACCCAAAATAAGGAGTGGCCCCAAAATAAGGATCAGACCCTAAAGAAGGATCGGACCCTAAAAAAGAAATGTACCCTAAATAAGAAGGATCAGACCCTAAATAAGGAGTGGACCCTAAATAAGGATCACACCCTAAATAAGGAGCGGCCCCTAAATAAGGATTAGAACCCCTAAAATAAGGAGGATCAGACCCCAAAAAAGAGAAATGGACCCTAAATAAGGATCAGACCCCCTAAATAAGGAAGAATAGACCCCTTAAATAAGGAAGAACAGACACTAAATAAGGAATAGCCCCTAAATAAGGATCACAACCTAAAGCAGGATTGGACCCTAAAAAAGAAATGGACCCTAAATAAGGAGGATCAGACTCCCTAAATAAGGAGTATCAGACACTAAATAAGGAGCGGATGCTAAATAAGGATCAGACCCTAAAGAAGGATCGGACCCTAACAAAGAAATGGACCCTAAATAAGGAGGATCCGAGATAAGGAGGATCAGACCCCCTAAATAAGGAGCGGACCCTAAATAAGTATCAGACCCAAAATACGGAGCGGGCTCTAAATACAGAGCAGACCCTAAATAAGGATCAGACCCCCTAAATATGGAGGAACAGACCCTAAATAAGTAGCGGACCCTGAATAACGATCAGACCCTAATTAAGCATGTTTTTGATTGTGGGAGGAAACCCACACATGCAAAGTGCACAAAGAAAGGAACTAAGCTTGGTTGGACTCGAACTCCAGACCTTCTTGCTCTGAGGCAAGAGTGCTAACCACTGAGTCGCTATGGTTGTTAAAGGGTGAGCTCAAGTTTTCATTTATTGGCATTGGTGGAGCTGACGTGTTTAGCGTCAGAGGTGGTGGTTTTCACGTGTTTACTGCAGGAGGTGGTGGTTTTCACGTGTTTATTGTCGGAGGTGGTGGTTTTCACGTCTTTAGTGTAGGAGGTGGTGGTTTTCACGTGTTTAATGTCGGAGGTGATGGTTTTCACGTCTTTAGTGTAGGAAGTAGTGGTTTTCACGTGTTTATTGTTGGAGGTGGTGGTTTTCACGTGTTTAGTGTAGGAGGTGGTGGTTTTCACGTGTTTATTGTCGGAGGTGGTGGTTTTCACGTGTTTAGTGTAGGAGGTGGTGGTTTTCACTTGTTTATTGTCGGAGGTGGTGGTTTTCACGTGTTTAGTGTAGGAGGTGGTGGTTTTCACGTGTTTATTGTCGGAGGTGGTGGTTTTCACGTGTTTAGTGTAGGAGGTGGTGGTTTACACGTGTTTAGTGTAGGAGGTGGTGGTTTTCACGTGTTTATTGTCGGAGGTGGTGGTTTTCACGTGTTTATTGTCGGAGCTGGTGGTTTTCACGTGTTTAGTGTAGGAGGTGGTGGTTTTCACGTGTTTAGTGTCGGAGGTGGTGGTTTTCACGTGTTTATTGTCGGAGGTGGTGGTTTTCACGTGTTTAGTGTCGGAGGTGGTGGTTTTCACGTGTTTATTGTCGGAGGTGGTGGTTTTCACGTGTTTAGTGTAGGAGGTGGTGGTTTTCACGTGTTTATTGTCGGAGGTGGTGGTTTTCACGTGTTTAGTGTAGGAGGTGGTGGTTTTCACGTCTTTAGTGTAGGAGGTGGTGGTTTTCACGTGTTTAGTGTAGGAGGTGGTGGTTTTCACATGTTTATTGTCGGAGGTGGTGGTTTTCACGTGTTTAGTGTAGGGGGTGGTGGTTTTCACGTGTTTATTGTCGGAGGTGGTGGTTTTCACGTGTTTAGTGTAGGAGGTGGTGGTTTTCACGTGTTTAGTGTAGGAGGTGGTGGTTTTCACGTGTTTAGTGTAGGAGGTGGTGGTTTTCACGTGTTTATTGTCGGAGGTGGTGGTTTTCACGTGTTTAGTGTAGGAGGTGGTGGTTTTCACGTGTTTATTGTCGGAGGTGGTGGTTTTCACGTGTTTAGTGTAGGAGGTGGTGGTTTTCACGTGCTTATTTTCGGAGGTGGTGGTTTTCACGTGTTTAGTGTAGGAGGTGGTGGTTTTCACGTGTTTAGTGTAGGAGCTGGTGGTTTTCACGTGTTTAGTGTAGGACGTGGTGGTTTTCACGTGTTTAGTGTAGGAGGTGGTGGTTTTCACGTGTTTAGTGTAGGAGCTGGTGGTTTTCACGTGTTTAGTGTAGGACGTGGTGGTTTTCACGTGTTTAGTGTAGGACGTGGTGGTTTTCACGTGTTTAGTGTAGGAGGTGGTGGTTTTCACGTGTTTATTGTCGGAGCTGGTGGTTTTCACGTGTTTAGTGTAGGACGTGGTGGTTTTCACGTGTTTAGTGTAGGAGGTGGTGGTTTTCACGTGTTTAGTGTAGGAGGTGGTGGTTTTCACGTGTTTAGTGTAGGAGGTGGTGGTTTTCACGTGTTTAGTGTCGGAGGTGGTGGTTTTCACGTGTTTATTGTCGGAGGTGGTGGTTTTCACGTGTTTAGTGTAGGAGGTGGTGGTTTTCACGTGTTTATTGTCGGAGGTGGTGGTTTTCACGTGTTTAGTGTAGGAGGTGGTGGTTTTCACGTGTTTATTGTCGGAGGTGGTGGTTTTCACGTGTTTAGTGTAGGAGGTGGTGGTTTTCACGTGTTTAGTGTAGGAGGTGGTGGTTTTCACATGTTTATTGTCGGAGGTGGTGGTTTTCACGTGTTTATTGTCAGAGGTGGTGGTTTTCACGTGTTTAGTGTAGGAGGTGGTGGTTTTCACGTGTTTAGTGTAGGAGGTGGTGGTTTTCACGTGTTTATTGTCGGAGGTGGTGGTTTTCACGTGTTTAGTGTAGGAGGTGGTGGTTTTCACGTGTTTATTGTCGGAGGTGGTGGTTTTCACGTGTTTAGTGTAGGAGGTGGTGGTTTTCACGTGCTTATTTTCGGAGGTGGTGGTTTTCACGTGTTTAGTGTAGGAGGTGGTGGTTTTCACGTGTTTATTGTCGGAGGTGGTGGTTTTCACGTGTTTAGTGTAGGAGGTGGTGGTTTTCACGTGTTTATTGTCGGAGCTGGTGGTTTTCACGTGTTTAGTGTAGGAGGTGGTGGTTTTCACGTGTTTATTGTTGGAGGTGGTGGTTTTCACGTGTTTAGTGTAGGAGGTGGTGGTTTTCACGTGTTTAGTGTAGGAGGTGGTGGTTTTCACGTGTTTATTGTCGGAGGTGGTGGTTTTCACGTGTTTATTGTTGGAGGTGGTGGTTTTCACGTGTTTAGTGTAGGAGGTGGTGGTTTTCACGTGTTTAGTGTAGGAGGTGGTGGTTTTCACGTGTTTATTGTTGGAGGTGGTGGTTTTCACGTGTTTAGTGTAGGAGGTGGTGGTTTTCACGTGTTTAGTGTAGGAGGTGGTGGTTTTCACGTGTTTAGTGTCGGAGGTGGTGGTTTTCACGTGTTTAGTGTAGGAGGTGGTGGTTTTCACGTGTTTATTGTCGGAGGTGGTGGTTTTCACGTGTTTAGTGTAGGAGGTGGTGGTTTTCACGTGTTTATTGTCGGAGGTGGTGGTTTTCACGTGTTTATTGTCGGAGGTGGTGGTTTTCACGTGTTTAGTGTAGGAGGTGGTGGTTTTCACGTGTTTATTGTCGGAGGTGGTGGTTTTCACGTGTTTAGTGTAGGAGGTGGTGGTTTTCACGTGTTTAGTGTAGGAGGTGGTGGTTTTCACGTGTTTATTGTCGGAGGTGGTGGTTTTCACGTGTTTATTGTCGGAGGTGGTGGTTTTCACGTGTTTAGTGTAGGAGGTGGTGGTTTTCACGTGTTTATTGTCGGAGGTGGTGGTTTTCACGTGTTATTGTCGGAGGTGGTGGTTTTCACGTGTTTAGTGTAGGAGGTGGTGGTTTTCACGTGTTTATTGTCGGAGCTGGTGGTTTTCACGTGTTTAGTGTAGGAGGTGGTGGTTTTCACGTGTTTATTGTCGGAGGTGGTTGTCATGTCTTTAGTGTCGGACATTACGAGTTTCATCAGCACACCTAGTGAGATACTATCAAATTCTGTAAACAGTACTCTGATTGCAGGTACTCCAAATACAACTGCAGACTGAGTACATTTGGTGTTGGTACTCCACGTACACCTGCTTGATAGGGCTGCCATTAATTCCCCTGTAATCATTTTTCATCATATAGAGTTGTACATACATTAGCAGATTACAAAGGAAAAGCATTCTTGGGGAGGTCAGAGTTGAGGTTAGAGAAGCAGCCATTGACCAGTGATCAGTCAGATTCCCCGTCAGACAAGAAAATTACCAAGGTTACCGTAAGCTCTCAGTGTGCAGCTGAGCACGATGACAGATAGACAGAGTATGTACGTGTGTGCACACATTATCATTTGTGTGGATGAAATCCGTTTTCACAACTTAATTATTTATGAAAAGACATTTACAAAAACTTTGCCCCAACTTGTCTAAAACATGGCGACTTCATAGCGTTATGGAGTTACAGGCTTCAGTGGCTGTGAACGGAGACTTTCACATAAAACCATTTTCGTTGTGAAGAAGTCCTGTACGAGCCCTGAGATCTGTTGATTCAATTCAATTAATAAACTAAATTAATTCGAAAGAGTAAACGTAACCGCTACACTGAGCTTATCAAGGCTTCTCGTGGAGGTCAGAAGCAAAGCTGGAAAGTGCTCAATGAAGTCCACAGCCGTGGTCATAAAACAAACATCCTCCCTGACACCACAATCTTCCAAAATCCAATCAATGTTTCCAGTGATTGTCACCTTGCTAATTGTTTTAATTGTTTTACTTTAGTACTATAGGTGAGTCTTTGTCTAAAAAAAATAGCCCACAAGGGGGCACTATCTACCAGCAGTATTTAAATGGGAACTATCCCAACTCTTTTTTCCTTTCACCAACTGACAAATCTGAAGTTGCCAAAATTATTATGAGCATGAAAAGCTCCCAAACTGCAGGAGTAGACAATATATGCAGTAAAATTTTAAAATTCATAGTCAATTACATTGTAGATCCATTAGTATACTGCATTAATCTATCACTTCTGAATGGAGTGGTACCAAAAATGACAAAAATAGCTAAAATTATACTAATTTTCAAATCTGGTGACAAAAATGATCTTCAAAATTACTACCCCATTTCAATTTTGCCAACACTTTTTTGGAAAAAACTGTGCATAAAAGATTCAGTGACTACTTAATTAAATATAATATACTCACTCCATCACAATATGGTTTTAGGAAGGAAAGTACTACTTGTATGGCAATCCTGGATTTCATTGAAAAAATAAATGATGCTATTGATAAAGGTGAGTGTGGAATTGGTGTCTTCCTCGATTTATCAAAAGCATTTGATACGACTGATTTTAATATTCTTCTTGATAAACTGTAACATTGTGGTGTTGGGGGTTTTGCACTTAATTGAATCAGAAGTTATTTAAATGGAAGAGAGCAATATGTGAACATAAATGATAATCTATCAAAACAAAAACGTATACAATGTGGGATATCCCAAGGCTCATTTTTGGGTCCACTTCTCTTTATTATTTATGTAAATGATTTCCCAAATTCTTCTAACATTCTTCATAAAGTATTATTTGCAGATGACACTACCTTATTTTTTATCTCACAAAGACCTGCAATACCTTCAAAACCAACTAAATTCTGAATTGGCAAGAGTTGATAATTGGTTTAAATGTAATAAATTGTCATTAAATACGAACAAAACAAAATGTATTATATTTCGTTCTTGCAGAAATCATAAATGTTTTGAAAATGTACAAATTAATATAAATAATAATGTGACTGAATGAGTCGAATCAATCAAATTTCTTGGAATTCAAATTGATGAATTTTTAAATTTCAGTAAACATTTAAATTACTTGATTAAGACATTATCTAAATATGTTGGACTATTCTATAAGGTGAGGTATTTCCTCCCCTTTGAGGCTCTTCTGACTCTATACAGGTCCTTATTCGAACCTCATCTAAATTATTGCAATATGACCTTACAATATAAAGCGCCTTGGGGCAACTGTTTGTTGTGATTTGGCGCTATATAAATAAAATTGATTGATTGATTGATTATTTGGTGTAATACTTACCCGAGTTACCTTTTGAAACTACAAACTTTACAAAGGAAAGTTATAAGAGCCATTTCTTGGGCCAAATATAACTCTCAAACTGATTCTCTCTGTTATAAATATTGACTTCTGAAGCTCACAGAGTGCAACTTATTTCACAATGCCTGTATCATGTACACTGTGGTGCATAGACTTAATGATAGACTCTGTCAGCTCATTCCTATTTCAACTTCCTCTCATCATTATAACCAGAGGAAAATTACACCTAAAGGGTAAAAGTAGGAAGTTAAAAAGTACTAGTTTTAGTGTGGCATGTAAGGGTCCACAAATCTGGAATGACCTGAGTGAGAATACTCAAAAGTCCCTGTCTTTGCATATTTTCAAAAACAAACTTAAACTAGAGTTACTTGCAAAATATAATTAAAACTCGACCAGCTGACGACTTCTTTATGTCTATTGAAAAACCCATAGGCCTATATGTCTGAATTTATTACACTGATGTGTCATAATACTTTTAATATTTGTCATTTAAGAAATGTGAACATTATTATCTTAGTCTGTTGTAGATATTGTAACAGAGTAGGTTAGTTATGATAAAAGTAAAAGTAGGTTTAGATTTGTAATCATTGTACATTTGCTGTATTTAAATATTAATGGGCCCTGCTCATAAACTATGGACTGCTTTAAGGGTGTCCCAATTACAAAATGTATTTATTAATCTGTATGAAACTATGGAATGTTTTTGTCATGCCCCGCCCAGTTCCAGGCTTCAGCCCTTATTTTTCCTCTTTATTTAGTTCTGTTCCCTTTGCCCCAGCCTTGTTTTATTAATTGCCTTCTTCATCATGTGTTTATTCTATGTTCTATTTTTGCTTTGGCACATTCTTCTGTTACTTTTATACTCCAGCCATGTTCCAGTTCCGTTCTAGTTTTGTTCTATCAGTCTGTGTTTTCATGGTTTATCATTTGGTTATTGTTTGCCTATTGTTTTTGCTGTTCTCATTTCTATTATGTAGTACTGTTATGCCAGGTTTTGTTATCACTTAGTTTCTGTTTTTCATAGTTTTCTCTGTCTGTTCCACTTGGTTTTGTCACAATGTGTTATTTCCCATGATTCTGTTTATCATGTTCTGGTTTGCTTTTCAGTCCTGATCAAGTTTAGATTTGTGCTCATGTTTTCTTTGTATGATCTTTAGTTGTCATGTCCAGTTTCATTGTTATCACAGTCTCTTCTCTTCACCGCTCACTTGCACCTGCCTGTTATTCTCTCTTTGTCTGATCACTCATGTCCCACACCTGCACTTTGTCATCACTGTTGGCCACGCCCCCTTCCAGGCCCTTCCTCCTCCATGTGCACCTCATTATCTTATTAACACCTGTTCTTATTTAAACTGCTTCAGTTCACTTCCTCCCTGCTCGTTTGTTGATTCATTCACTCACCAGCACTTTGTTTCAGTCCTGTTTTGCCAAGCCGTGTTTTTTGACTCTGCTCTGTGTACCGGATCCTCTGCCTTTTGCCTCAGCCCTTACAACTCTGTTTGCTCGTGTACTGACCCTGCTTGTTTTTGACCACGTCCTCTGTCTTGTCCCTGCCCGGTACTTTTGCTCCGCGGACTGCCTTCCTGTTACTGAACCCAGGTCTGAATTAAACCATCCTTTACGCATACGTCCTGTGGTGAGCCTGCATTTGTGTCCAGCCTCTGTCTGTGTCTCGCCTCCGCTCAGTCCTGTCAGTTTTAATGTATTCTTTGAATTTTGTAATAAACCAAACCAAACCAATTTAATTTATTTCATTATATAGTGCCAAATCACAACAAAGCTGCCTCAAGGAGCTTCACACAAGTAAGGTCTAACCTTACCAACCACCAGAGCAAGAACACAGGCGACAGTGGTAAGAAAAAAAACTTCCTCTGTGGAAGAAACCTCAAGGAGACCAGACTCAAAGGGGTGACCCTCTGCTTGGGCCGTGATACAGACACAAATTACAGAACAATTCACAAAACAAATATACAGGAAATGTTGCTTGTGCACAGGACAGGAGGGTTTCAGGAACAGACACCACATCCATCTCTGGATGGAGCTGCACCTTAAACAGAGAGAAAAAACTGACTCAGGCATCAGAAAGACAAGAAATACTGTATAATTTGTCAGCATTAAACAACAAGAAAAACAGAAGAAATACTAAGGTGATCACCGGCCACTAGCCCTAAACTTCACTAAAAAACCCAGAATTTAGGTAAAGTTGAGGCTGCGGCCCGCTCTGTTTACTAGTACAACCCCAATTCCAATGAAGTTGGGACATTGTGTAAGATGTAAATAAACACAAATACAATGATTTGCAAATCCTCTTCAACCTATGTTCAATTGAATACACCACAAAGACAAGATATTTAATGTTCAAACTGATAAACTTTATTGTTTTTGTGCAAATATTTGCTCATTTTGAAATGGATGCCTGCAACAGGTTTCTAAAAAGCTGGGACAGTGGTATGTTTCCCACTGTGTTACATCACCTTTCCTTCTAACAACACTCAATAAGCGTTTGGGAACTGAGGACACTAATTGTTGAAGCTTTGTAGGTGGAATTCTTTCCCATTCTTGCTTGATGTACGACTTCAGTTGTTCAACAGTCCGGGGTCTCCGTTGTCGTATTTTGCGCTTCATAATGCGCCACACATTTTCAATGGGCGACAGGTCTGGACTGCAGGCAGACCAGTCTAGTACCCGCACTCTTTTACTACGAAGCCACGCTGTTGTAACACGTGCAGAATGTGGCTTGGCATTGTCTTGCTGAAATAATCAGGGACGTCCCTGAAAAAGACGTTGCTTGGATGGCAGCATGTGTTGCTCCAAAACCTGGATGGACCTTTCTGCATTGATGGTGCCATCACAGATGTGTAAGTTGTCCATGTTATGGGCACTAACACACCCCCATACCATCACAGATGCTGGCTTTTGAACTTTGCGCTGGTAACAATCTGGATGGTCTTTTTCCTCTTTTGTCCAGAGGACACGACGTCCATGATTTCCAAAAACAATTTGAAATGTGGACTCATCAGACCACAGCACACTTTTCCACGTTGTGTCTGTCCATTTCAAATGAGCTCGGGCCCAGAGAAGGCGGTGGTGTTTCTGGGTGTTGTTGATGTTTGACTTTCACTTTGCATGGTAGAGTTTTAACTTGCACTTGTAGATGTAGCGACGAACTGTGTTAACTGACAGTGGTTTTCTGAAGTGTTCTTCAGCCCACGCGGTAAGATCCTTTACACAATGATGACGGTTTTTAATGCAGTGCCACCTGAGGGATCAAAGGTCACGGGCATTCAATGTTGGTTTTCAGCCTTGCCACTTACGTGTAGAAAGTTCTCCAGATTCTCTGAATCTTCTGATTATATTATGGACTGTAGATGATGGAATCCCTAAATTCCTTGCAATTGAACGTTGAGAAACATTGTTCTTAAACTGCTGGACTATTTTTTTTCATGCAGTTGTTCACAAAGTGGTGATCCTCACCCCATCTTTGCTTGTGAACAGCTGAGACTTATAGGAATGCGCCAGATGCTGTGGCTCCGCCCATTCTCACTAATGAATAGTTGATGAAGAAAGCTCTCCCAGCAGGATGATGTCTGTCACTGGTTCTTCTTCTTGTGGTTATGACTCACAGACTGAGTGCTTTGCTTTCTATTTAACTATTTAACTTTTTTTCAGGAATACAAGAGTCATCACAAACATGGTGACTTTCAGACTTGTTCAGCCTCCAGAACACAAACACAGCGATGTAGGAAATTCTGCCCCCTACGCATGTCTTGCGCATGCAGACGCACTTAAAAAACATGAGTGGGGGCAGAGACTTGAGTGCACCACACACGTGTTCTGAAAGGCCCTTAAGACCTTCGAACCACAACAAAACCGTATTTCTTAGCAAACATGGCAGAACAGATCCTGCTGCAAAGGACTTGGCACTGAAAACTACCTACCAGGTTGTTAGGGTCAGTCATCAGTTTCACGAGACCAGGATGGTTGTAGCCTGAAAAATGCAGAAAAAGGAAGGGCGTTAAATGGAGGGAGTCGGGGACAAAAACAACAGACATCGTCATCCAAAACAAGGGCGTCTTGTATGGATAAGTTTTTGGCAGCTGAAAGGACACAACAGGTCAGAAAGTCAAAGATTTTATATTTACACTATGTGTTGTTCTGTAAAGTTCTAGCTTCTGCATGTGCCACGTCGTCTTCCCTGCTTTTTGTGGAAATGTTACAGCACCACATACAGGCCTGGCATATGTACTACAGCGTTTACAGCAGTTTTCAGTGAATTTGTGTGGATGCAGATATTTCTGAAACTTAATGGCAAAGAAAAATATGTGATGATTAAAGCTGTGTTTCCGCTCACTCGTCATGTCACTTTGCTGTCATTGAACAGAAAAAACCATGAGCCATTCATTCATTCATTCAATCATTTATTCATTTTCAGCCGCTTGTCCGAATCCAGATGCAGGTGACAGGAGAGAAAGCTGCTCATCCCACACTTCCCTATCCTCGGCCATGTCCTGCAACTCTTCCCGGGGGATCCCAAATTGTTCCCAATCCAGGTGAGAAAATTAATCCCTCCAGAGGGTCCTGGGTCTTCCCTGTGGTCACCTCCTTGTTGGACGTGCCTGGAAGACCTCCTGCGGGAGACGGGCAGGAGTCATCTTCACTGGATGCCTGAAGCACATCATCTGGCTCCTTTCGATGTGAAGAAACAGCGGCTCAATTATGAGTCCCTCCTGGATACTTGAGCTTCTCACCCTGACCAGGAATGTAAGTCCAGATACCCAATGGAGCAATCTCTTTTCTGCCGCTTGTTCCCATGATCTGATTCTGTCAGTCATTACCCAAAGTTCATGACCACAGGTGAGGAGGATCGGAGCCTAAATCGAATGGAAAACTGAGAATCTCACCTTATGGGTCAGCTCCTTCTTCACTACAGCGGTCCAGCGGTCTCACTCTACAACTTACTCCCACTCGTGAACATCACGACTTGGGGCAGTAATTCTGCCCAGAGGGGACAATCCTCCATTATCCAACAGAGGACCATGGTCTCAGATTTGGAGGTGCTGATTCTCATGCCAGTCGCTTCACACTCAAATCTCAAACCTGCTCAGTAACATTGGAGGTCACTGCCTGATGAAGCCAACAGAACCACATCATGCGCAAAGAGCAGAGATTCAGCTCTGATGTCACCAAACTGGACACCCTCCAGTCCCTGACTGCTCCTTGAAATCAGTGAAGCAGACTATAAGGAAGGTGATTTCACTGATTAACATCACTTGGAGGAGGTGGGATGACTTCATCAGTGAAATAACCTGCTGAAGTCAGTGGCTGCAAATAAAACCTGCACCCTCTCGGCCCTTTCTGGAATAGATTGGAGACCAGCGCTATAAAGCATGATGCAGAAACAAAAAGCGCAACACAGAATATAAAGCATGAAGCAGAACCAAAACTAAGACACAGAACAAAAAGAGTGAAGCAGAATATGAAGCATGAAGCAGAACCAAAAGCGTGAAGCAGAATATAAAGCATGAAGCAGAACCAAAACTGAGACACAGAACAAAAAGCGTGAAGCAGAATATGAAGCATGAAGCAGAAACAAAAGCGTGACGCAGAACAAAAAGTGAGAAGCAGAATATAAAACATGAAGCAGAACCAAAAGCGTGACACAGAACAAAAAGTGTGAAGCAGAATATAAAACATGAAGCAGAACCAAAATCGTGAAGCAGAACCAAAACTGAGACACAAAACAAAAAGCGTGAAGCAGAATATAAAACATGAAGCAGAACCAAAAGCGTGAAGCAGAATATAAAACATGAAGCAGAACCAAAAGCGTGAAGCAGAACCAAAACTGAGACACAGAACAAAAAGCGTGAAGCAAAATATAAAGCATGAAGCAGAACCAAAAGCGTGAAGCAGAACCAAAACTGAGACACAAAACAAAAACCATAAAGCAGAATATAAAACATGAAGCAGAACTAAAACCATGACACAGAACAAAAACCATAAAGCAGAATATAAAACATGAAGAAGAACTAAAACCATGACACAGAACAAAAACCATAAAGCAGAATACAAAGCATGAAGCAGAACCAAAAGCGTGAAGCAGAATACAAAGCATGAAGCAGAACCAAAACTGAGACACAGAACAAAAAGCGTGAAGCAGAATATAAAACATGAAGCAGAACAAAAAGCGTGAAACAGAACAAAAAGCGAGAAGCAGAATATAAAACATGAAACACAACCAAAAGCGTGACACAGAACAAAAAGCATTAAGAAAAACCAAAAGCATGAAGCAGAACAAAAAGCGTGACACAGAATTTAATGCATGAAGCAAAATCAAAACAGTGACACAGAACAAATGTGTGACACAGAATATAAAACATGAAGCAGAACCAAAAGCGTGAAGCAGAACAAAAAGTGAGAAGCAGAATATAAAGCATGAAGCAGAACCAAAAGCGTGATGCAGAACAAAAAGCGTGAAGCAGAATATAAAGCGTGAAGCAGAACCAAAAGCGTGAAGCAGAACCAAAAGCGTGACACAGAACAAAAAGTGAGAAGCAGAATATAAAGCATGAAGCAAAACCAAAAGTGTGACGCAGAACAAACAGCGTGAAGCAGAATACAAAGCATGAAGCAGAACCAAAACTGAGACACAGAACAAAAAGCGTGAAGCAGAATACAAAGCATGAAGCAGAACCAAAAGCGTGAAGCAGAATATAAAGCGTGAAGCAGAACCAAAAGCGTGAAGCATAACCAAAAGCGTGACACAGAACAAAAAGTGAGAAGCAGAATATAAAGCAAGAAGCAAAACCAAAAGCGTGACGCAGAACAAACAGCGTGGAGCAGAATACAAAGCATGAAGCAGAACCAAAACTGAGACACAGAACAAAAAGCGTGAAGCAGAATACAAAGCATGAAGCAGAACCAAAAGCGTGAAGCAGAATACAAAGCATGAAGCAGAAGCAAAACTGAGACACAGAAAAAAAGCGTGAAGCAGAATATGAACCATGAAGTAAAACCAAAAGCGTGAAGCAGAATATAAAGCATGAAGCAGAACCAAAAGCGTGAAGCAGAATACAAAGCATGAAGCAGAACCAAAATTGAGACACAGAACAAAAAGCGTGAAGCAGAATACAAAGCATGAAGCAGAATCAAAACAGTGACACAGAACAAATGTGTGACACAGAATATAAAACATGAAGCAGAACGAAAAGCATGACGCAGAACAAAAAGTGAGAAGCAGAATATAAAGCATGAAGCAAAAGCAAAAGCGTGACACAGAACAAACAGCGTGAAGCAGAATACAAAGCATGAAGCAGAACCAAAACTGAGACACAGAACAAAAAGCGTGAAGCAGAATATGAAGCATGAAGCAGAACCAAAAGCGTGAAGCAGAATACAAAGCATGAAGCAGAACCAAAAGCGTGAAGCAGAATACAAAGCATGAAGCAGAACCAAAACTGAGACACAGAACAAAAAGCATGAAGCAGAATATGAAGCATGAGGCAGAAACAAAACTGAGACACAGAACAAAAAGTGAGAAGCAGAATATAAAACATGAAGCAGAACTAAAAGCGTGACACAGAACAAAAACCGTAAAGCAGAATATAAAACATGAAGCAGAACCAAAAGAGTGAAGCAGAACCAAAACTGAGACACAGAACAAAAAGCGTGAAACAGAACAAAAAGCGAGAAACAGAATATAAAATATGAAGCAGAACAAAAAGCATGACACAGAACAAAAAGCGTGAAGCAGAAAATAAAACATGAAGCAAAACCAAAATTGTGACGCAGAACAAAAAGCGTGAAGCAGAATATAAAGCATGAAGCAGAACCAAAACTGAGACACAGAACAAAAAGCGTGAAGCAGAATATGAAGTGTGAAGTAGAACCAAAACTGAGACACAGAACAAAAAGTGTGAAGCAGAATATGAAGCATGAAGCAGAACCAAAACCGTGAAGCAGAACAAAAACTGAGAAGCAGAAAATAAACCATGAAGGAGAACCAAAACCGTGAAGCAGAATATAAAGCATGAAGCAGAACCAAAACCGTGAAGCAGAATACAAAGCATGAAGCAGAACCGAAAGCGTAAAGCAGAATACAAAGCATGAAGCAGAACCAAAACTGAGACACAGAACAAAAAGCGTGAAGCAGAATATGAAGCATGGGGCAGAACCAAAAACGTAAAGCAGAATACAAAGCATGAAGCAGAACCAAAAGCGTGAAGTAGAATACAAAGCATGAAGCAGAACCAAAAGCGTAAAGCAGAATACAAAGCATGAAGCAGAACCAAAACTGAGACACAGAACAAAAAGCATGAAGCAGAATATAAAACATGAAGCAGAACTAAAAGCGTGACACAGAACAAAAACCGTAAAGCAGAATACAAAGCATGAAGCAGAACCAAAAGCGTGAAGCAGAATACAAAGCATGAAGCAGAACCAAAACTGAGACACAGAACAAAAAGCGTGAAGCAGAATATAAAACATGAAGCAGAACAAAAGCGTGAAACAGAACAAAAAGCGAGAAGCAGAATATAAAACATGAAACACAACCAAAAGCGTGACACAGAACAAAAAGCATTAAGAAAAACCAAAAGCATGAAGCAGAACAAAAAGCGTGACACAGAATTTAATGCATGAAGCAAAATCAAAACAGTGACACAGAACAAATGTGTGACACAGAATATAAAACATGAAGCAGAACCAAAAGCGTGAAGCAGAACAAAAAGTGAGAAGCAGAATATAAAGCATGAAGCAGAACCAAAAGCGTGATGCAGAACAAAAAGCGTGAAGCAGAATATAAAGCGTGAAGCAGAACCAAAAGCGTGAAGCAGAACCAAAAGCATGACACAGAACAAAAAGTGAGAAGCAGAATATAAAGCATGAAGCAAAACCAAAAGTGTGACGCAGAACAAACAGCGTGAAGCAGAATACAAAGCATGAAGCAGAACCAAAACTGAGACACAGAACAAAAAGCGTGAAGCAGAATACAAAGCATGAAGCAGAACCAAAAGCGTGAAGCAGAATATAAAGCGTGAAGCAGAACCAAAAGCGTGAAGCATAACCAAAAGCGTAAAGCAGAATACAAAACATGAAGCAGAACCAAAACTGAGACACAGAACAAAAAGCATGAAGCAGAATATAAAACATGAAGCAGAACTAAAAGCGTGACACAGAACAAAAACCGTAAAGCAGAATACAAAGCATGAAGCAGAACCAAAAGCGTGAAGCAGAATACAAAGCATGAAGCAGAACCAAAACTGAGACACAGAACAAAAAGCGTGAAGCAGAATATAAAACATGAAGCAGAACAAAAAGCGTGAAACAGAACAAAAGCGAGAAGCAGAATATAAAACATGAAACACAACCAAAAGCGTGACACAGAACAAAAAGCATTAAGAAAAACCAAAAGCATGAAGCAGAACAAAAAGCGTGACACAGAATTTAATGCATGAAGCAAAATCAAAACAGTGACACAGAACAAATGTGTGACACAGAATATAAAACATGAAGCAGAACCAAAAGCGTGAAGCAGAACAAAAAGTGAGAAGCAGAATATAAAGCATGAAGCAGAACCAAAAGCGTGATGCAGAACAAAAAGCGTGAAGCAGAATATAAAGCGTGAAGCAGAACCAAAAGCGTGAAGCAGAACCAAAAGCGTGACACAGAACAAAAAGTGAGAAGCAGAATATAAAGCATGAAGCAAAACCAAAAGTGTGACGCAGAACAAACAGCGTGAAGCAGAATACAAAGCATGAAGCAGAACCAAAACTGAGACACAGAACAAAAAGCGTGAAGCAGAATACAAAGCATGAAGCAGAACCAAAAGCGTGAAGCAGAATATAAAGCGTGAAGCAGAACCAAAAGCGTGAAGCATAACCAAAAGCGTAAAGCAGAATACAAAACATGAAGCAGAACCAAAACTGAGACACAGAACAAAAAGCATGAAGCAGAATATAAAACATGAAGCAGAACTAAAAGCGTGACACAGAACAAAAACCGTAAAGCAGAATACAAAGCATGAAGCAGAACCAAAAGCGTGAAGCAGAATACAAAGCATGAAGCAGAACCAAAACTGAGACACAGAACAAAAAGCGTGAAGCAGAATATAAAACATGAAGCAGAACAAAAAGCGTGAAACAGAACAAAAGCGAGAAGCAGAATATAAAACATGAAACACAACCAAAAGCGTGACAGAACAAAAAGCATTAAGAAAAACCAAAAGCATGAAGCAGAACAAAAAGCGTGACACAGAATTTAATGCATGAAGCAAAATCAAAACAGTGACACAGAACAAATGTGTGACACAGAATATAAAACATGAAGCAGAACCAAAAGCGTGAAGCAGAACAAAAAGTGAGAAGCAGAATATAAAGCATGAAGCAGAACCAAAAGCGTGACGCAGAACAAAAAGCGAGAAGCAGAATATAAAGCGTGAAGCAGAACCAAAAGCGTGAAGCAGAACCAAAAGCGTGACACAGAACAAAAAGTGAGAAGCAGAATATAAAGCATGAAGCAAAACCAAAAGCGTGACGCAGAACAAAAAGCGTGAAGCAGAATACAAAGCATGAAGCAGAACCAAAACTGAGACACAGAACAAAAAGCGTGAAGCAGAATACAAAGCATGAAGCAGAACCAAAAGCGTGAAGCAGAATATAAAGCGTGAAGCAGAACCAAAAGCGTGAAGCATAACCAAAAGCGTGACACAGAACAAAAAGTGAGAAGCAGAATATAAAGCAAGAAGCAAAACCAAAAGCGTGACGCAGAACAAACAGCGTGGAGCAGAATACAAAGCATGAAGCAGAACCAAAACTGAGACACAGAACAAAAAGCGTGAAGCAGAATACAAAGCATGAAGCAGAACCAAAAGCGTGAAGCAGAATACAAAGCATGAAGCAGAAGCAAAACTGAGACACAGAAAAAAAGCGTGAAGCAGAATATGAACCATGAAGTAAAACCAAAAGCGTGAAGCAGAATATAAAGCATGAAGCAGAACCAAAAGCGTGAAGCAGAATACAAAGCATGAAGCAGAACCAAAATTGAGACACAGAACAAAAAGCGTGAAGCAGAATACAAAGCATGAAGCAGAACCAAAACTGAGACACAGAACAAAAAGCGTGAAGCAGAATATAAAACATGAAGCAGAACTAAAAGCGTGACACAGAACAAAAACCGTAATGCAGAATATAAAACATGAAGCAGAACCAAAACCGTGAAGCAGAATATAAAGCATGAAGCAGAACCAAAACTGTGAAGCAGAATACAAAGCATGAAGCAGAACCGAAAGAGTAAAGCAGAATACAAAGCATGAAGCAGAACCAAAACTGAGACACAGAACAAAAAGCGTGAAGCAGAATATAAAGCATGAAGCAGAACAAAAACCATGAAGCAGAATACAAAGCATGAAGCAGAACCAAAACTGAGACACAGAACAAAAAGCGTGAAGCAGAATATGAAGCATGAGGCAGAACCAAAAACGTAAAGCAGAATAAAAAGCATGAAGCAGAACCAAAAGCGTGAAGTAGAATACAAAGCATGAAGCAGAACCAAAAGCGTAAAGCAGAATACAAAGCATGAAGCAGAACCAAAACTGAGACACAGAACAAAAAGCATGAAGCAGAATATAAAACATGAAGCAGAACTAAAAGCGTGACACAGAACAAAAACCGTAAAGCAGAATACAAAGCATGAAGCAGAACCAAAAGTGTGAAGCAGAATACAAAGCATGAAGCAGAACCAAAACTGAGACACAGAACAAAAAGCGTGAAGCAGAATATAAAACATGAAGCAGAACAAAAAGCGTGAAACAGAACAAAAAGCGAGAAGCAGAATATAAAACATGAAACACAACCAAAAGCGTGACACAGAACAAAAAGCATTAAGAAAAACCAAAAGCATGAAGCAGAACAAAAAGCGTGACACAGAATTTAATGCATGAAGCAAAATCAAAACAGTGACACAGAACAAATGTGGGACACAGAATATAAAACATGAAGCAGAACCAAAAGCGTGAAGCAGGAACAAAAAGTGAGAAGCAGAATATAAAGCATGAAGCAGAACCAAAAGCGTGATGCAGAACAAAAAGCGTGAAGCAGAATATAAAGCGTGAAGCAGAACCAAAAGCGTGAAGCAGAATATAAAGCGTGAAGCAGAACCAAAAGCGTGAAGCATAACCAAAAGCGTGACACAGAACAAAAAGTGAGAAGCAGAATATAAAGCATGAAGCAAAACCAAAAGCGTGAAGCAGAATATAAAGCGTGAAGCAGAACCAAAAGCGTGAAGCATAACCAAAAGCGTGACACAGAACAAAAAGTGAGAAGCAGAATATAAAGCATGAAGCAAAACCAAAAGCGTGACGCAGAACAAACAGCGTGGAGCAGAATACAAAGCATGAAGCAGAACCAAAACTGAGACACAGAACAAAAAGAAGTGAAGCAGAATACAAAGCATGAAGCAGAACCAAAAGCGTGAAGCAGAATACAAAGCATGAAGCAGAACCAAAACTGAGACACAGAAAAAAAGCGTGAAGCAGAATATGAACCATGAAGCAAAACCAAAAGCGTGAAGCAGAATATAAAGCATGAAGCAGAACCAAAAGCGTGAAGCAGAATACAAAGCATGAAGCAGAACCAAAATTGAGACACAGAACAAAAAGCGTGAAGCAGAATACAAAGCATGAAGCAGAACCAAAACTGAGACACAGAACAAAAAGCGTGAAGCAGAATATAAAACATGAAGCAGAACTAAAAGCGTGACACAGAACAAAAACCGTAATGCAGAATATAAAACATAAAGCAGAACAAAAAGCGTGAAACAGAACAAAAAGCGAGAAGCAGAATATAAAACATGAAGCAGAACCAAAAGCGTGACGCAGAACAAAAAGCGTGAAGCAGAATATAAAACATGAAGCAGAACCAAAAGCGTGAAGCAGAGCAAAAACTGAGAAGCAGAAATAAACCATGAAGGAGAATCAAAATCGTGAAGCAGAATATAAAGCATGAAGCAGAACCAAAACCGTGAAGCAGAATACAAAGCATGAAGCAGAACCGAAAGCGTAAAGCAGAATACAAAGCATGAAGCAGAACCAAAACTGAGACACAGAACAAAAAGCATGAAGCAGAACAAAAAGCGTGACACAGAATTTAATGCATGAAGCAAAATCAAAACAGTGACACAGAACAAATGTGTGACACAGAATATAAAACATGAAGCAGAACCAAAAGCGTCAAGCAGAACAAAAAGTGAGAAGCAGAATATAAAGCATGAAGCAGAACCAAAAGCGTGACGCAGAACAAAAAGTGAGAAGCAGAATATAAAGCATGAAGCAGAACCAAAAGCGTGATGCAGAACAAAAAGCGAGAAGGAGAATATAAAGCGTGAAGCAGAACCAAAAGCGTGACACAGAACAAAAAGTGAGAAGCAGAATATAAAGCATGAAGCAAAAACAAAAGCGTGATGCAGAACAAACAGCGTGAAGCAGAATACAAAGCATGAAGCAGAACCAAAACTGAGACACAGAACAAAAAGAGTGAAGCAGAAAACAAAGCATGAAGCAGAACCAAAACTGAGACACAGAACAAAAAGCGTGAAGGAGAATACAAAGCATGAAGCAGAACCAAAAGCGTGAAGCAGAATACAAAGCATGAAGCAGAACCAAAACTGAGACACAGAACAAAAAGCGTGAAGCAGAATATGAAGCATGAAGCAGAACCAAAACTGAGACACAGAACAAAAAGCGTGAAGCAGAATATAAAGCATGAAGCAAAACCAAAATTGTGACGCAGAACAAAAAGCGTGAAGCAGAATATAAAGCATGAAGCAAAATCAAAAGCGTGACACAGAATAAAAAGCGTGAAGTAGAACATAACGCATTAAGCAAAACCCAAAGCGTGAAGCAGAACAAAAAGTGAGAAGCAGAATATAAAGCATGAAGCAGAACCAAAAGCGTGACACAGAATTTAATGCATGAAGCAAAATCAAAACAGTGACACAGAACCAAAAGCGTGAAGGAGAACCAAAAGTGTGAAGCAGAACAAAAAGTGTGAAGCAGAATATAAAGCATGAAGCAGAACCAAAACTGAGACACAGAACAAAAAGCATGAAGCAGAAAATGAAGCATGAAGCAGAACCAAAAGCGTGAAGCAGAATATAAAGCGTGAAGCAGAACCAAAAACTGAGACACGAACAAAAGCGTGAAGCAGAACACAAAGCATGAAGCAGAACCAAAAGCGTGACACAGAACACAAAGCATGAAGCAGAACCAAAAGCGTGACGCAGAATACAAAGCATGAAGCAGAACCAAAAGCGTGACGCAGAACCAAAAGCGTGACGCAGAACCAAAATCATGAGGAAGAACAAAAAGTGTGAAGCAGAATATGAAACATGAAGCAGAACCAAAAGCGTGAAGCAGAATATAAAGCATGAAGCAGAACCAAAACTGAGACACAGAACAAAAAGCATGAAGCAGAATATGAAGCATGAAGCAGAACCAAAAGCGTGAAGCAGAACAAAAAGCGTGACGCAGAATATGAACCATGAAGCAGAACCAAAACTGAGACACAGAACAAAAAGCGTGAAGCAGAATATAAAACATGAAGCAGAACCAAAAGCGTGAAGCAGAATATAAAGCATGAAGCAGAACCAAAAGCGTGAAGCAGAATATAAAGCATGACGCAAACCAAAAGTGTGACACAGAATAAAAAGCGTGAAACAGAAAATAAAACATGAAGCAAAACCGAAATTGTGACACAGAACAAAAAGCGTGAAGCAGAATATAAAGCATTAAGCAAAACCCAAAGCATGAAGCAGAACAAAAACCGTGAAGCAGAATACAAAGCATGAAGCAGAACCAAAAGCGTAAAGCAGAATACAAAGCATGAAGCAGAACCAAAACTGAGACACAGAACAAAAAGCGTGAAACAGAACAAAAAGCGAGAAGCAGAATATAAAACATGAAACACAACCAAAAGCGTGAAGCAGAACAAAAACCGTGACACAGAATTTAATGCATGAAGCAAAATCAAAACAGTGACACAGAACAAATGTGTGACACAGAATATAAAACATGAAGCAGAACCAAAAGCGTGAAGCAGAACAAAAAGTGAGAAGCAGAATATAAAGCATGAAGCAGAACCAAAAGCGTGACGCAGAACAAAAAGTGAGAAGCAGAATATAAAGCATGAAGCAGAACCAAAAGCGTGAAGCAGAACACAAAGCATGAAGCAGAACCAAAAGCGTGACACAGAACACAAAGCATGAAGCAGAACCAAAAGCGTGACGCAGAACACAAAGCATGAAGCAGAACCAAAAGCGTGACGCAGAACCAAAAGCGTGACGCAGAACCAAAATCATGAGGAAGAACCAAAAGCGTGAAGCAGAATATAAAGCATGAAGCAGAACCAAAACTGAGACACAGAAGAAAAAGTATGAAGCAGAATATGAAGCATGAAGCAGAACCAAAAGCGTGAAGCAGAACAAAAAGCGTGACGCAGAATATGAACCATGAAGCAGAACCAAAACAGTGACACAGATCCAAAAGCGTGAAGGAGAACCAAAAGTGTGAAGCAGAACAAAAAGTGTGAAGCAGAATATAAAGCATGAAGCAGAACCAAAACTGAGACACAGAACAAAAAGCATGAAGCAGAAAATGAAGCATGAAGCAGAACCAAAAGAGTGAAGCAGAATATAAAGCGTGAAGCAGAACCAAAACTGAGACACAGAACAAAAAGCGTGAAGCAGAACACAAAGCATGAAGCAGAACCAAAAGCGTGACACAGAACACAAAGCATGAAGCAGAACCAAAAGCGTGACGCAGAATACAAAGCATGAAGCAGAACCAAAAGAGTGACGCAGAACAAAAAGCGTGACGCAGAACCAAAAGCGTGACGCAGAACCAAAATCATGAGGAAGAACAAAAAGTGTGAAGCAGAATATGAAACATGAAGCAGAACCAAAAGCGTGAAGCAGAATATAAAGCATGAAGCAGAACCAAAACTGAGACACAGAACACAAAGCATGAAGCAGAATATGAAGCATGAAGCAGAACCAAAAGCGTGAAGCAGAACAAAAAGCGTGACGCAGAATATGAACCATGAAGCAGAACCAAAACAGTGACACAGATCCAAAAGCGTGAAGGAGAACCAAAAGTGTGAAGCAGAACAAAAAGTGTGAAGCAGAATATAAAGCATGAAGCAGAACCAAAACTGAGACACAGAACAAAAAGCATGAAGCAGAAAATGAAGCATGAAGCAGAACCAAAAGAGTGAAGCAGAATATAAAGCGTGAAGCAGAACCAAAACTGAGACACAGAACAAAAAGCGTGAAGCAGAACACAAAGCATGAAGCAGAACCAAAAGCGTGACACAGAACACAAAGCATGAAGCAGAACCAAAAGCGTGACACAGAATACAAAGCATGAAGCAGAACCAAAAGAGTGACGCAGAACAAAAAGCGTGACGCAGAACCAAAAGCGTGACGCAGAACCAAAATCATGAGGAAGAACAAAAAGTGTGAAGCAGAATATGAAACATGAAGCAGAACCAAAAGCGTGAAGCAGAATATAAAGCATGAAGCAGAACCAAAACTGAGACACAGAACACAAAGCATGAAGCAGAATATGAAGCATGAAGCAGAACCAAAAGCGTGAAGCAGAACAAAAAGCGTGACGCAGAATATGAACCATGAAGCAGAACCAAAACTGAGACACAGAACAAAAAGCGTGAAGCAGAATATAAAACATGAAGCAGAACCAAAAGCGTGAAGCAGAATATAAAGCATGAAGCAGAACCAAAAGCGTGAAGCAGAATATAAAGCATGAAGCAAACCAAAAGTGTGACACAGAATAAAAAGCGTGAAACAGAAAATAAAACATGAAGCAAAACCGAAATTGTGACACAGAACAAAAAGCGTGAAGCAGAATATAAAGCATTAAGCAAAACCCAAAGCATGAAGCAGAACAAAAACCGTGAAGCAGAATACAAAGCATGAAGCAGAACCAAAAGCGTAAAGCAGAATACAAAGCATGAAGCAGAACCAAAACTGAGACACAGAACAAAATGCGTGAAACAGAACAAAAAGCGAGAAGCAGAATATAAAACATGAAACACAACCAAAAGCGTGAAGCAGAACAAAAACCGTGACACAGAATTTAATGCATGAAGCAAAATCAAAACAGTGACACAGAACAAATGTGTGACACAGAATATAAAACATGAAGCAGAACCAAAAGCGTGAAGCAGAACAAAAAGTGAGAAGCAGAATATAAAGCATGAAGCAGAACCAAAAGCGTGACGCAGAACAAAAAGTGAGAAGCAGAATATAAAGCATGAAGCAGAACCAAAAGCGTGAAGCAGAACAAAAAGCATGAAGCAGAACAAAAAGCGTGACAGACACAAAGCATGAGCAGAACCAAAAGCGTGACGCAGAACACAAAGAACCATGAAGCAGAAACAAAAGCGTGACGC
>NW_022986259.1:0-74316 GCF_902500255.1 Thalassophryne amazonica | reverse complement strand
CATGAAGCAGAACCAAAAGCGTGACAGAACCAAAAGCGTGAAGCAGATATAAACATGAAGCAGAACCAAAATGAATGATGCATATATAAAACATGAAGCAGAACAAAAAGTGTGAAGCAGAATATAAAACATGAAGCAGAACAAAAGTGTGAAGCAGAATATAAAACATGAAGCAGAACCAAAAGCATGATGCAGAACAAAAAGCGTGAAGCAGAATATAAAACATGAAGCAGAACCAAAAGCGTGATGCAGAACAAAAGCGTGAAGCAGAATATAAAACATGAAGCAGAACAAAAAGCGTGAAGCAGAATATAAAACATGAAGCAGAACAAAAAGTGTGAACAGAATATAAAAACATGAAGCAGAACAAAAGCCGTGAACGCGAGATATAAAACATGACGCAGAACCAAAAGCAATGATGCAGAACAAAAAAAGTGTGAAGGCAGGAATATAAAACATGAAGCCAGAAACCAAAAGCAGTGATGCAGAACAAAAAGCGTGAAGCAGAATATAAACATGAGAGCAAGCCAAAAGCATGAATGCAGAACAAAAAGGTGTGAAGCAGAATATAAAACAGGAAGCAGAACCAAAAGCATGATGCAGAACAAAAAAGTGTGAAGCAGAATATAAAGCATGAAGCAGAACCAAAAGCATTGATGCAGAACAAAAAGTGTGAGCAGAATATAAAACATGAAGCCAGAACCAAAAGCGTGAAGCAGAACCAAAAGCGTGAAGCAGAATATGAAGCATGAAGCAGAACCAAAAGCATGATGCAGAACAAAAAGCGTGAAGCAGAATATAAAGCATGAAGCAGAACCAAAAGCATGATGCAGAACAAAAAGTGTGAAGCAGAATATAAAATATGAAGCAGAACCAAAAGCGTGACACAGAACAAAAAGCATGACGCAGAATATAAAACATGAAGCAGAACCAAAAGCGTGACACAGAACAAAAAGCGTGAAGCAGAATATAAAACATGAAGCAGAACCAAAAGCATGATGCAGAACAAAAAGCGTGAAGCAGAATATAAAACATGAAGCAGAACAAAAAGCGTGAAGCAGAATATAAAACATGAAGCAGAACAAAAAGCGTGAAGCAGAATATAAAACATGAAGCAGAACCAAAAGCGTGAAGCAGAATATAAAACATGAAGCAGAACCAAAAGCATGATGCAGAATATAAAACATGAAGCAGAACAAAAAGTGTGAAGCAGAATATAAAACATGAAGCAGAACAAAAAGCGTGAAGCAGAATATAAAACATGAAGCAGAACCAAAAGCATGATGCAGAACAAAAAGTGTGAAGCAGAATATAAAACATGAAGCAGAACCAAAAGCATGATGCAGAACAAAAAGCGTGAAGCAGAATATAAAACATGAAGCAGAACCAAAAGCATGATGCAGAACAAAAAGTGTGAAGCAGAATATAAAACATGAAGCAGAACCAAAAGCATGATGCAGAACAAAAAGTGTGAAGCAGAATATAAAGCATGAAGCAGAACCAAAAGCGTGAAGCAGAATATAAACATGAAGCAGAACCAAAAGCATGATGCAGAATATAAAACATGAAGCAGAACAAAAAGCGTGAAGCAGAATATAAAACATGAAGCAGAACAAAAAGCGTGAAGCAGAATATAAAACATGAAGCAGAACCAAAAGCGTGAAGCAGAATATAAAACATGAAGCAGAACCAAAAGCATGATGCAGAATATAAAACATGAAGCAGAACAAAAAGTGTGAAGCAGAATATAAAACATGAAGCAGAACAAAAAGCGTGAAGCAGAATATAAAACATGAAGCAGAACCAAAAGCATGATGCAGAACAAAAAGTGTGAAGCAGAATATAAAACATGAAGCAGAACCAAAAGCATGATGCAGAACAAAAAGCGTGAAGCAGAATATAAAACATGAAGCAGAACCAAAAGCATGATGCAGAACAAAAAGTGTGAAGCAGAATATAAAACATGAAGCAGAACCAAAAGCATGATGCAGAACAAAAAGTGTGAAGCAGAATATAAAGCATGAAGCAGAACCAAAAGCATGATGCAGAACAAAAAGTGTGAAGCAGAATATAAAACATGAAGCAGAACCAAAAGCGTGAAGCAGAACAAAAAGCGTGAAGCAGAATATAAAGCATGAAGCAGAACCAAAAGCATGATGCAGAACAAAAAGCGTGAAGCAGAATATAAAGCATGAAGCAGAACCAAAAGCATGATGCAGAACAAAAAGTGTGAAGCAGAATATAAAATATGAAGCAGAACCAAAAGCGTGACACAGAACAAAAAGCATGACGCAGAATATAAAACATGAAGCAGAACCAAAAGCGTGACACAGAACAAAAAGCGTGAAGCAGAATATAAAACATGAAGCAAAACCAAAATTGTGACACAGAACAAAAAGCGTGAAGCAGAACCAAAACTGAGTCACAGAACAAAAAGCGTGAAGCAGAATATGAAGCATGAAGCAGAACCAAAACTGAGACACAGAACAAAAAGCGTGAAGCAGAATATAAAGCATGAAGCAAAATCAAAAGCATGACACAGAACAAACAGCGTGAAGCAGAAAATAAAACATGAAGCAAAACCAAAATTGTGACGAAGAACAAAAAGTGTGAAGCAGAATATGAAGCATGAAGCAGAACCAAAAGCGTGAAGCAGAATATAAAGCATGAAGCAGAACCAAAAGCGTGAAGCAGAATACAAAGCATGAAGCAGAACCAAAAGCGTAAAGCAGAATATAAAGCATGAAGCAGAACCAAAACTGAGACACAGAACAAAAAGCGTGAAGCAGAATATAAAACATGAAGCAGAACCAAAACTGAGACACAGAAGAAAAAGCGTGGAGCAGAATACAAAGCATGAAGCAGAACCAAAACTGAGACACAGAACCAAAAGCGTGAAGCAGAATACAAAGCATGAAGCAGATCCAAAAGCGTAAAGCAGAATATAAAGCATGAAGCAGAACCAAAACTGAGACACAGAACAAAAAGATTGAAGCAGAATATAAAACATGAAGCAGAACCAAAACTGAGACACAGAATAAAAAGCGTGAAGTAGAACATAAAGCATGAAGCAGAACCAAAACTGAGACACAGAACAAAAAGCATGAAGCAGAATATGAAGCATGAAGCAGAACCAAAACTGAGACACAGAACAAAAAGCGTGAAGCAGAATATAAAGCGTGAAGCAGAACCAAAACTGAGAAACAGAACAAAAAGCGTGAAGCAGAATATGAACCATGAAGCAGAACCAAAAGCGTGAAGCAGAATACAAAGCATGAAGCAGAACCAAAAGCGTGAAGCAGAATACAAAGCATAAAGCAGAACCAAAAGCGTAAAGCAGAATACAAAGCATGAAGCAGAACCAAAACTGAGACACAGAACAAAAAGCATGAAGCAGAATATAAAACATTAAGCAGAACCAAAAGCGTGAAGCAGAATATGAACCATGAAGCAGAACCAAAAGCGTGAAGCAGAATATGAATCATGAAGCAGATCCAAAAGCGTGAAGTAGAATATAAAGCATGAAGCAGAACCAAAAGCGTGAAGCAGAATACAAAGCATGAAGCAGAACCAAAACTGAGACACAGAACAAAAAGCATGAAGCAGAATATAAAACATGAAGCAGAACTAAAAGCATGACACAGAACAAAAACCGTAAAGCAGAATACAAAGCATGAAGCAGAACCAAAAGCGTGAAGCAGAATACAAAGCATGAAGCAGAACCAAAACTGAGACACAGAACAAAAAGCGTGAAGCAGAATATAAAACATGAAGCAGAACTAAGAGCGTGACACAGAACAAAAACCGTAAAACAGAATATAAAACATGAAGCAGAACCAAAACTGAGACACAGAACAAAAAGCATGAAGCAGAATATAAAACATGAAGCAGAAAAAAAGCGTGAAGCAGAATATAAAACATGAAGCAGAACAAAAAGCATGAAGCAGAACATAAAGCATGAAGCAGAACAAAAAGTGTGAAGCAGAATATAAAACATGAAGCAGAACCAAAACTGAGACACAGAACAAAAAGCGTGAAGCAGAATATAAAACATGAAGCAGAACCAAAACTGAGACACAGAACAAAAACCGTAAAGCAGAATATAAAACATGAAGCAGAACAAAAAGCGTGAAGCAGAATATAAAACATGAAGCAGAACAAAAAGCGTGAAGCAGAATATAAAGCATGAAGCAGAACAAAGTGTGAAGCAGAATATAAAACATGAAGCAGAACCAAAACTGAGACAGAACAAAAACCGTAAAGCAGAATATAAAGCATGAAGCAGAACAAAAAGTGTGAAGCAGAATATAAAACATGAAGCAGAACCAAAACTGAGACACAGAACAAAAAGTGTGAAGCAGAATATAAAACATGAAGCAGAACCAAAACTGAGACACAGAACAAAAAGCGTGAAGCAGAATATAAAGCATGAAGCAGAACCAAAACTGAGACACAGAACAAAAACCGTAAAGCAGAATATAAAGCATGAAGCAGAACAAAAGTGTGAAGCAGAATATAAAACATGAAGCAGAACCAAAAGCGAGACACAGAACAAAAAAGCATGACGCAGAATATAAAACATGAAGCAGAACCAAAAGCGAGACCCAGAACAAAAAGCATGACACAGAATATAAAACATGAAGCAGAACCAAAAGCGTGAAGCAGAACAAAAAGCATGACGCAGAATATAAAACATGAAGCAGAACCAAAAGCGTGAAGCAGAACAAAAAGCGTGAAGCAGAATATAAAACATGAAGCAGAACCAAAAGCGTGACGCAGAACAAAAAGCATGACGCAGAATATAAAACATGAAGCAGAACCAAAAGCGTGAAGCAGAACAAAAAGCATGAAGCAGAATATAAAACATAAAGCAGAACCAAAAGCGTGAAGCAGAACCAAAAGCGTGAAGCAGAATATAGAACATGAAGCAGAACCAAAAGCGTGACGCAGAACAAAAAGCGTGACGCAGAACATAAAACATGAAGCAGAACCAAAAGCGTGAAGCAGAACAAAAAGCGTGAAGCAGAATATAAAACATAAAGCAGAACCAAAAGCGTGAAGCAGAACAAAAAGCATGACGCAGAATATAAAACATGAAGCAGAACCAAAAGCGTGACGCAGAACAAAAAGCATGACGCAGAATATAAAACATGAAGCAGATCCAAAAGCGTGACGCAGAACAAAAAGCATGACGCAGAATATAAAACATGAAGCAGAACCAAAAGCGTGACACAGAACAAAAAGCATGACGCAGAATATAAAACATGAAGCAGAACCAAAAGCGTGAAGCAGAACCAAAAGCATGACGCAGAACTAAAAGCATGACGCAGAATATAAAACATGAAGCAGAACCAAAAGTGTGACGCAGAACAAAAACCACGACGCAGAATATAAAACATGAAGCAGAACCAAAAGTGTGACGCAGAACAAAAAGCACGACGCAGAATATAAAACATGAAGCAGAACCAAAAGAGTGACACAGCATTGTAATGAAACTAATCTTTTTCCTGCATATAATCTGACACAGGTGATGTATGCGATGAAAAGAAGAACTGACCCGAACACAACCCTGGGGCACTCCACGTTTGAGATTATTTTGATGCCAACCGTGTGATCGTACAGATATGATTTCACCAAAAGGAGAACCAACCAAATCACTATGATAACTAAAATAACACAAGTTTTGGGAATACAAACCAATGGGGACGGAAGAGATCTGAGTGTAGACATCCAGCATGCGGTTGCCATCCACATCTACCAGGTAGTTGCCCTTACTCTCCCTGTAGTTACAGAAGAAGTTGACAGCACCAACATTCTGAGAAGAGAGAAATACAGTCCAGGTTCAGCACCACAGCAAGTCTGACTGGATGATTTACTAAAATACGAGGTCTGTTAGAAAAGTAGCTGACCTTTATTTTTTTCAAAAACTACACTCAACAAAAATATAAACGCAACACTTTTGGTTTTGCTCCCATTTTGTATGAGATGAACTCAAAGATCTAAAACTTTTTCCACATACACAAGATCACCATTTCCCTCAAATATTGTTCACAAACCAGTCTAAATCTGTGATAGTGAGCACTTCTCCTTTGCTGAGATAATCCATCCCACCTCACAGGTGTGCAATATCAAGATGCTGATTAGACACCATGATTAGTGCACAGGTGTGCCTTAGACTGCCCACAATAAAAGGCCACTCTGAAAGGTGCAGTTTTATCACACAGCACAATGCCACAGATGTCGCAAGATTTGAGGGAGCGTGCAATTGGCATGTTGACAGCAGGAATGTCAACCAGAGCTGTTGCTCGTGTATTGAATGTTCATTTCTCTACCATAAGCCGTCTCCAAAGGCGTTTCAGAGAATTTGGCAGTACATCCAACCAGCCTCACAACCGCAGACCACGTGTAACCACTCCAGCCCAGGACCTCCACATCCAGCATGTTCACCTCCAAGATCGTCTGAGACCAGCCACAATTGACAACCTGATCAACTCTATGTGAAGGAGATGTGTTGCACTGCATGAGGCAAATGGTGGTCACACCAGATACTGACTGGTATCCCCCCCAATAAAACAAAACTGCACCTTTCAGAGTGGCCTTTTATTGTGGGCAGTCTAAGGCACACCTGTGCACTAATCATGGTATCTAATCAGCATCTTGATATGGCACACCTGTGAGGTGGGATGGATTATCTCAGCAAAGGAGAAGTGCTCACTATCACAGATTTAGACTGGTTTGTGAACAATATTTGAGGGAAATGGTGATATTGTGCATGTGGAAAAAGTTTTAGATCTTTGAGTTCATCTCATACAAAATGGGAGCAAAACGAAACTTGTTGCGTTTATATTTTTGTTGAGTGTATATGGATTTGAATCACGTGCGCTTGCATCAGACAAGATTGAACCTTCATGCGCATGCGTGAGTTTTTTCACGCCTGTCGGTTGTGTCATTCGCCTGTGGACAGGCTTTGAGTGAGCACTGGTCCACCCCCCTTGTCGGATTTTTATTGTTTAGGAATGGCGGAGCGACTGCCGCTTTGTTCCATGAAACTTTTTTCAGAAACTCTGCTAGACAGCCAGATGGAAACCATTTGGAAGATTCAGATGGCTTTTGGTGAAGATTCGATCGGTATCACACGGATTAAGGACCATTAAAACTGGATTAAAAATGGCCCACAGTGGCGGAGGGCGCCCCGCGCCCCGAGCGGCCATCGACAGGCTGGAACAAGCAGGTCACTTCCAAATTTAAGGCTCTGTTGATGCAGGATGTCGTGTGACTAGCAGAGAAGTTTCAGAAGAAGTCGGGATCAGCACTTTATCGGCACATTCCACTGTTAAAGGAGATTTTGTAATGAAAGACGTGTGGACGGATTCGCGCGTCGCGACGCAGCCACTCATGGCGCGGGACAAACAACACCTCCGTGTTGGAAACCATTCGTAAGATTCAGACGGCTTTCGATGGCTTTTCAGTCGAGTGAGTATCTGAGAAATTGTTTAACAGCTGGGCATGTTCCAACTTGTCCTGTGAGACTTCCCGCCATTTCTAAACAATAAAAATCTGACGAGGGGGGTGGACCAGTGCTCACTCAAAGCCTGCCCACAGGCGAATGACGCAACCGACAGGCGTGAAAAAAACTCACGCATGCGCACGAAGGTTCAAGCTTGTCTGATGCAAGCGCACATGATTCAAATCCACATAGTTTTTGAAAAAAATAAAAAGGTCGGATAGTTTTCTCACAGACCTCGTACATGTGAAACATTTCAGGTCTCATCCACAAACATGCTGTATCTCTTCAACGTATCTGTGATCCCATTGCACAAAAGTGGGAAAGTGGGATATGTTTGGGCATAAGACATGGAGATTATTCTGTCGAGTTTCTCATTTCATCCTGTGAACACCAACACGTCAATCAGCTGCAAACTATACATCATCTGTGCACCATGAATTACAGAATGGGAATAGTGACAAATATCTTCCAAAACGTCAATGCACATGTCACAAAACGTGAATTTCTTCATGATTTGGTGTCCTGTAGGTGTTTGGCTGAGGAGCCAATCGAACCAGCAGCCATCTGTGGGATTATGACGCTTTTTTCGCCCCCCCTCGACTCGCGTCTGTCACTGTTTGACAGGTGTACCGCCCCACTCAAACTCCCCAGCTGCCACTGTCCCCTGGTCACGCCCAGTGAGGCAAGTTGACACCGGAAGGGTGAGCCCGCTCAGCGGTCACTCTCCCCCCCCAAGAAAATAAAATGATCTCCGCAGAGATAGGACTTGTGATCAAGATTTCCTCAAGTAACTGACTGACATCCATAAACTAATTAAACTGAAAGAAAATATGTCATGAATGATATTCACAGTTTGCAGCAAAATTATTAACAGTTTGTGTACCCGGATGATCTCAGGGTCTCCCAAGGCAAACAGGTCCTAGGTGATGGGTCAGAAGCTCCCATGACCAGTAAAAAAATCAAGGACCAAGACATCGCCCGGTATGGCAGAGCCAGGGCCCCACCCTGGAGCCAGGCCTGGGGTTGGGGCTCACGCACGAGGACCTGGTAGTCGGGCCTTAGCCCATGGGGCCCGGCTGGGCTCAACCCAAAAGAGCGATGTGGGTCCGCTGTCCTGTGGGTTCACCACCTGCAGAGGGGGCCATGGGGGACGGGTGCAGAGAGGATTGGGTGGCAGTCGAGGGCAGGTGGCCCAGCGGCCCTGTCCGCGCTCACAGCCCCTGGCTGTTGGGACGTGGAATGTCACCTCACTGGGGGAAAGGAGCCTGAGCTTGTGTGGGAGGTTGAGACATACCGACTAGAGATAGTCGGGCTCACCTCCACGCACAGCTTGGGTTCTGGTACCCAACTCCTGGAGAGGGGTTGGATGCTCCACTTTTCTGGCGTTGCCCACGGGGAGAGGTGGAGAGCTGGGGCCACATTGCTTTTTGCTCCCCAGCTCAGTTGCCATGTGTTGGAGTTCACTCCGGTGAACGAGAGGGCTGCGTCCCTACGCCTTCGGGTCAGGGACAGGTCTCTGGAAGGTTGGGTACTCTGCACTGTTGTCTCGGCCTACGGGCTGAGCAGCAGTGCAGAGTACCTGACCTTCTTGGACTCCCTGGGAGGGGTACTAGATTGCGCTCCAACTGGGCACTCCATTGTTCTCCTGGGGGATTTCAATGCCCACATGGGCTGCGATAGTGAGACCTGGAGGGGGGTAATCAGGAAGCACGGCTTCCCCGATCTGAACCTGAGTGGTGTTCAGTTGTTGGACTTCTGTGCTAGTCACAGTTTGTCCATCACGAACACCATGTTCGAGCACAAGGGTGTCCACAAGTGCACGTGGCACCAGGACACCCTGAGCCGGAGGTTGATGATCGACTTTGTAGTCGTATCATCTGAACTTCAGCCACGTGTCTCGGACACTCGAGTGAAGAGAGGGGCTGAGCTCTCGACCGATCACCACCTGGTGATGAGTTGGATCCGCTGGGAGGGGAGGAAGCTGGTCAGACCTGGCAGGCCCAAACGTATCGTGAGGGTCTGCTAGGAGCGACTGGCGGAACCCTCTATCAGCAAGGTCTTCAACTCCCACCTCCGGGAGAGCTTCTCCCAGATCCCGGGGGAGGTTGGAGACATGGAGTCCGAGTGGACCATGTTCTCCACCTCCATTGTCGATGCGACCACTCGTAGCTGTGGTCACAAGGTCTCTGGTGCCTGTCGCAGTGGCAGTCCCCGAACCCGGTGGTGGACGCCGGAAGTAAGGGATGACGTCAAGCTGAAGAAGGAGTCCTACATGTCTTTGTTGGTAGGTGGGACCCCGGAGGCAGCTGACAGGTACCGGCAGGCCAAGCGTGCTGCAGCCCGTGCGGTCACAGAGGCAAAAACTCAGGTCTGGGAGGAGTTCGGGGAAGCCATGGAGGAGGACTATCGGTCGGCCTCGTAGAAATGCTGGCAAACCGTCAGGAGGCGGGAGCAGCTCTCCACCAACACTGTCTACGGTGCGGGTAGGGAGCTGTTGACCCTGACTGGGGATGTTGTCGGGCGGAAGGAATGCTTCGAGGATCTCCTCAATCCCATCGTCACGTTTTCCGAAGTGGAAGCAGAGACTGGGGACTCAGAGGCAGACTCATCCATTACCCAGGCCGAAGTCACCGAGGTGGATGAAATCTGTCCTGAGTACCTTAAGTGTCTGGATGTTGTGGGACTGTCTTGGCTGACACGCCTCTGCAACATCGCATGGCGGTTGGGGACAGTGCCTCTGGATTGGCAGACCGGGGTGGTGGTCCCTCTGTTTAAGAAGGGGGACCGGAGGGTGTGTTCCAACTACAGGGGGATCACACTCCTCAGCCTCCCCGGTAAGGTCTATTCCAGAGTACTGAAGAGGAGAATTCGACCGATAGTCGAACCTCGGATTCAGGAGGAGCAGTGTGGTTTTTGTCCTGGTTGCGGCACATTGGACCAGCTCTACACGCTCCATTGGGTGCTCGAGGGTTCCTGGGAGTTTGCCCAACCAGTCCACATGTGCTTTGTGGATCTGGAGAAGGCGTTCAACCGTGTCCCTTGGGGCACGCTGTGGGGGTGCTCCAGGAGTACGGGGTCCGGGGTCCTTTGCTAAGGGCTATCCGGTCCCTGTATGACCACAGCAGGAGCTTGGTTCGCATTGCCAGTAGTAAGTCAAACCTGTTTCCAGTGCACGTTGGCCTCCGCCAGGGCTGCCCTTTGTCACCGGTTCTGTTCATTATCTTAATGGACAGAATTTCTAGGCGCAGCCAGGGTGTAGAGGGGGTCTGGTTTGTGAACCACAGAATTTCGTCTCTGCCGTTTGTGGACAATGTGGTTCTGTTGGCTTCCTCAAATCAGGAACTTCAGTGTGCACTGGGGTGGTTTGCAGCCGAGTGTGAAGCGTCCGGGATGAAAATCAGCACCTCCAAATCCGAGGCCATGATTCTCGCCCCGAAAAAGGTGCATTGCCCTCTTCAGGTTGGTCGAGTGTCCTTGCCTCAAGTGGAGGAGTTTAAGTATCTCGGGGTCTTGTTCACGAGTGAGGGACGGATGGAGCGTGAGATTGATAGACGGATCGGTGCAGCATCTGCAGTGACGCGGTCGCTGCATCGGACCGTCATGGTGAAGAGAGAGCTGAGTAGGGGGGCAAAGCTTTCGATTTACCAATCGATCTACGTTCCGATCCTCACCTATGATCATGAGATTTGGCTCATGACCGAAAGAACAAGATCGCGAGTACAAGCGGCCAAGATGAGTTTCTCCCGGAGGTGCTGGGGGAGGTGTGTGTGGATCAGGAGAACTGGGCGGCTTTGCTTGAGCTGCTGCCCCCGCGACCCGACTCCGGATAAAGCGGAAGAAAATGGATGAATGGATGGATGGATGGATAATTCATTATTTCCAGCAGATCCACGTTTTGGGGGTCAACAACCAACAATAATTGTTCCACTGCCCACTGCACACTGTTACCCACTGTTGGTATTTAAACACCTGTGATCAATAATAAAAGGACCTGCGTCTGTCTGTCTGTCTGTCTGTTAGCAGGATTACATCAATCAATCAATCAATTTTTTTTTTATATAGCGCCAAATCACAACAAACAGTTGCCCCAAGGCGCTTTATATTGTAAGGCAAGGCCATACAATAATGATGTAAAACCCCAACGGTCAAAACGACCCCCTGTGAGCAAGCACTTGGCTACAGTGGGAAGGACATCAAAACTACTGCATGGACTTTGATGAAATTTTCAACACAGATACATACTGGGCCATGGAAGACTCCATTAAGTTTTGGAGGTGATCTGGATTGGGATTCTGGATCACATTTCCTTTTATGGGGCATTTTCACACACCTACGGCTAACTTCAGCTAACAGAGTTTACTGTGCATCAAGACTTCTGGTGCAACGGCGAGTCGAAGCTCTGCAGAAAGTTACTTCTGCTTCACACTTTTTGTTACTTATTGAAGTTTCAAGATGTGTATGGATGAACAGACACTGTCCCACAGCCTGCTCCAAACTGGACTAAGGATACACCTTATTTTCATCATCATCACCTGCAACTATGAAGGTTAGTAGCTTAGCCATCTTAGCATCAGCTCAGATATAAACACTGTTAACATGTATAACGTGTGCAGTTGAGAGTAAAGTTAAACCTAAATAAACTGTTTATCCCACTCACTCATCTTCAACTGCTTTTCCAGGTTTGCCACATTGACCAACCTTTCATCCACTTTTTAAAAATAAGAACGAGTTGACTTATTTTGTAGCCTGTGTGTAGCCTGTGTTAGCCACAGAGAGCGCTAGTTAGTGTCAAGTTAAGACGGTCTCGCTTACCCGAATAAACAATCCATAGTACAGTACAAGTTTTTCTACAGTACATGTTGTATCTTTACTTCATTGATGCAATAGTTAAAGACATTTACATTCAGTTAAAGGGTTTAAATGGATTCTCAGTTAAGGGACACCTCAGTTAATGTGTTTCAGACTGATGGACAGTTATTTCTACTGACCACAGGGGGCAGTATGCACCTGTAAATCTTTAGAAAGAAACGGTTCTATAAGCAGAAGAAGTGTGTAAAAAAAGTGTGCCCCATAATGAGGTTGTAATGTTTCTCATTTATTCAAAGTAAAGAAAGCAAAAAAATAAAAAATAGGAGAAACATGACACCTGGTCATCCTTTTGAGGAGATACAGCTAAATTCCCACATTTTTTGGTGCCGAATCCCGGGAGCAGTGGCTTTAGAAAAGACAAATCGATAGCTGTAACTAGCTTAGCTGCATCGAAGGAGCCGAAGGAAATGGCAAAGACTTTACAACGGTTAAAAATAAAAAGACGCACAGTGGTGCGAGCCTCCACTACGAAGCTGCTGCAGGCTGCTGAAGAGGAAGTACGTAAGGATACTGTGATGGTCTGTATGAGCTGTTGGCCAGCTGTTAGTTAAGGAAGAGACTCTCAGAGAACCAGAGAAGGAAACTGAAGCAGAGATACCGATGGATGAGCTGGAAGAAGGTGCTGTTGAAACACTGGATTATCAGGACAGTTATCCTTTGGAAAAGCCACACAAAACGGATTATGGAAAGGGAGGAGGTGAACACTGGAGGACGGAGCCTCGTCAAAGCGACTTCAGCACCTCAGTAAAATGATCTAAGCTGTATATCAACAAATACGACGGCAAAAGAACAAAATGACAAGATTTTTGGGATCAGTTTGAGACAGCAATTCATGAGAACAGAGAGCTGAACAAAATGGAAAAGTTTACATATCTTAAATCATGTTTCCCTTTGATTTTACTACTTCATGGTAAATGGACTGCATTTATATCGCGCTTTTCCATCTGCTTCAGATGCTCAAAGCACTTTACAATAATGCCTCACATTCACCTCAACATCAGGCTGCTGCCATGCAATGTGCTCACTACACACCGGGAGCAACTAGGGGATTAAGGACCTTGCCCAACCCTAACCCATCACCTTCCCCTTCTTGTGTCACATTAATTGATAATACTATCACAAATGACATTGATCATATTGCTCAGAGTGGTTTGTTGATAAGTGACATCAGTGATCATTTGCCTGTCTTTACAGTTCTTCATTTGCAGCTTTAAAACTAGGGGCAATCAAATCAGTCCACATACTTCAGAGTCACAAACGAGAAAACAATTTACAAATTAAGAAGAGACCTTTTAGAGCAAGACTGGTCTGGAGTTTATGTGGACGATGTAAATGAAGCTTACAAATTTTTCAGAAATACTTATTTGATACTTTATAATACATGGTGTCCACTAAAACCAAATAAGAACATTTCAAAAAGTGGAAAACCTTGGTTTATGGTAGGAATGATGAGATCATGCCAAAACAAAAATAAACTACAGAGATAAACTATAAAATGTATAAAAATAAGTTAACAACTATTATGAGACCTGCTGAGAAGGATTATTACAATAGAAAATTGAGAGAAAATCATGGCAATATGAGAGCAACATGGAATGTATTAAATAGTGCAATGAGACTTAACTCCAAACCAACACAGCTACCTGAGGTTTTTTTTTTAATTTATTGAGAATGATGTTGAATACACCAACAACAAAACTATTGCTAATGAATTTAACATGTTTTTTCAAATATTGGAGCTAACATTTCACTCCAGGACCTTGAAATGCTTCTTACGGAGCCCCTCCTTAGTTGTCCTGGCTGTGTGTTTGGGGTCATTGTCCTGCTGCAAGACCCAGCCATGACCCATCTTCAATGCTCTTACTGAGGGAAGGAGGTTGTTTGCCAAAATCTCGCAGTACATGACCCCATCCATCCTCCTTTCAATACAGTGCAGTCGTCCTGTCCCCTTTGCAGAAGAGCACCCCCAGAGTATGATGTTTCCACCCCCATGCTTCACGGTTGGGATGGTTTTCTTCTCACATGCCTCCTCTGGATCATCCAGATGGTCACTGGTGAACTTCAAACGGGCCTGGACATGTGCTGGCTTGAGCAGGGGGACCTTGCTGCCCTGCAGGATTTTAAACCATGACAGCATCATGTGTTACTAATGTAATCTTTGTGACTGTGGTCCCAGCTCTCTTCAGGTCATTGACCAGGTCCTCCTGTGTAGTTCTGAGCTTTCTCAGAATCATCCTTACCCCACAAAGTGAGATCTTGCATGGAATCCCAGACCGAGGGAGATTGACAGTCATCTTGTGTTTCTTCCACTTTCTAATAAATAATCATAACAGTTGTTGTCTTCTACCAAGCTGCTTGCCTGTTGTCCTGTAGTCCATCCCAGCCTTGTGCAGGTCTACAGTTGTGTCCCTGGTGTCCTTAGACAGCTCTTTGGTCTTGGCTATGGTGGACAGGTTGGAGTGTGATTGATTGAGTGTGTGAACAGGTGTCTTTTATACAGCTAACAAATTCAAACAGGTGCAATTAATACAGGTAAAGAGTGCAGAATAAGAGGGCTTCTTAAAGAAAAATTAACAGGTCTGTGTGAGCCAGAATTCTTGCTGGTTGGTAGGTGTTCAAATACTTATTTGCAGCAGTAACATACAAATAAAAAAAAAAAAAAAAAAAAAAAAAATCATACATTGTGATTCTGGATTTTTTTTTTTTTTTTTTTTTTTTTTTTTTTTTTTTTTTAGATTATGTCTCTCACAGTGGACATGTACCTAAGATGAAAATTTCAGACCCCTCCATGATTTCTAAGTGGGAGAACTTACAAAACTGCAGGGTGTTCAAATACTTATTTTCCTCACTGTACCCATAACTGCCAGTAACATAATTATTCTGTTCATTTTTAATGGAATAAAGCTGATGACATCACTTTTTAGATTAGATTAGATTCAACTTTATTGCCATTGTGCGACAGGACCCTCTGTCTGTGGTGCGACGGGGCCCTATGTCTGCGGTGTAAATTCACACACACACACACACACACACACACACACACACACACACACACACACACACACACACACACACACACACACACACACACACACACACACACAATGAATATAAAGTCTTACTTGTTAGTTTTAGTGGATTCATCAACACGTCCTGCAGAAAACGATGTCTGAAAACAATTAAATCTTTGTCATGGATGAAGAAAAGTCCCTCTGGCACTTTGCGCTACAGTTGTTCCTCCCGTTAGATCAGTTAGCCGAACCTCTATCTCCCTCACCCCACCCCCCCCCCCCCCCCCCATCCCGACCGTTTCTCTGTGTTTGTGCTACAAGTTGAAAACGCCACAGCACCTTAACGGCTCATTTAGCACAGACACCAGGCGATCCTGGCTGCGCCATGACATTATCTCATGATGCACAAAGGAAAAAAGAAAAGTTAAAATTACCGGTAACCAGTTCTGCGTGTGGAGCGGATTCGGATGTTGCAACACACATGTGATCGCTCGATTGATGTGCTCAGCAAGAAAAAAAAGCATTTACAGTAACGTATTTAATTAAAAGTTTTAAAAATCTTTCTGTCTACTGTACAGAGACTCGTTCCAGAAAGGGCCGTGAGGATGCAGACTTTCTTTGCAACCACCCCACTCCAGCAGCTGATTTCACCGATCAGCTGACTGATAAAGCACCTTGGGGCAACTGTTTGTTGTGATTTGGCGCTATAGAAATAAAATTGATTCGATTTAAAACAAGTCAGTTTTCTTGTTGCGGCACAAAGCGCCGGCATTCTCCGGTTTTTCAGACCCCTCCATGATTTCTAAGTGGGAGAACTTGCAAAATCGCAGGGTGTTCAAATACTTATTTTCCTCACTGTACATCACGAATCGTCAGCAGTACGTACATATAAACTGAATAAATTCTGATTGTAGAGAGGTTAAATGTGGAGTTCTCAAGGATCAGATTTAGGGCCTTTGCTTTTTCTTTTGTTTATTAATACATATGTGACTCTTCTAAAACGCTAAGTGTTTTGTTGTTTGCCGATGATACTAAAACGCTAAGTGTTTTGTTGTTTGCCGATGATACCAGTATATATTATTCAGGAAGTAATCTGTTGGAAATAACAGAAGTAATAGTGGAAGAAATGATAAAAGTGAGAAACTGGTTTAATAAAAATAAGTTGCCTTTAAACTGGGATAAAACAAGCTATATGATATTTGGTAATCAAAGTAAGACTGATGATTACCACTGATGGAGTTAATATTGAAAGACTTAATGAAGTTACTAAATTTCTTGGTGTTGTCTAGGTTGGACTATTGTAATTCATTATTATCAGGTTGTCCTAAAAGTTCCCTGAAAAGCCTTCAGTTAATTCAAAATGCTGCAGCTTGAGTACTGACAGGGACTAGAAGGAGAGAGCATATCTCACCCATATTGGCTTCTCTTCATTGGCTCCCTGTTAATTCTAGAATAGAATTTAAAATTCTTCTTCTTACTTATAAGGTTTTGAATAATCAGGTCCCATCTTATCTTAGGGACCTCATAGTACCATATCACCCCAATAGAGCGCTTCGCTCTCAGACTGCAGGCTTACTTGTAGTTCCTAGGGTTTGTAAGAGTAGAATGGGAGGCAGAGCCTTCAGCTTTCAGGCTCCTCTCCTGTGGAACCAGCTCCCAATTCGGATCAGGGAGACAGACCCCCTCTCTACTTTTAAGATTAGGCTTACAACTTTCCTTTTTGCTAAAGCTTATAGTTAGGGCTGGATCAGGTGACCCTGAACCATCCCTTAGTTATGCTGCTATAGACTTAGACTGCTGGGGGGTTCCCATGATGCACTGTTTCTTTCTCTTTTTGCTCTGTATGCACCCCTCTGCATTTAATCATTAGTGATTGATCTCTGCTCCCCTCCACAGCATGTCTTTTTCCTGGTTCTCTCCCTCAGCCCCAACTAGTCCCAGCAGAAGACTGCCTCTCCCTGAGCCTGGTTCTGCTGGAGGTTTCTTCCTGTTAAAAGGGAGTTTTTCCTTCCCACTGTCGCCAAGTGCTTGCTCACAGGGGGTCGTTTTGACCGTTGGGGTTTTTCTGTAATTATTGTATGGCTTTTTGCCTTACAATATAAAGCGGCCCTTGGGGCAACTGTTTGTTGTGATTTGGCACTATATAAATAAAATTGATTTGATTTGTGTGCTGGATGAGAAATTAAATTGGAAAGCCCACACAGATTACATAACAAAGAAAGTTAGCAAAAGCTTTGGTATTTTATATAAAGTAAAAGATTTGTTTGAACGTATTTGTTTGTGTATGTTGTTATTGCTCAATGGTTCTCCCATACTTCAGTTACTGTGCTGAAGTCTGGGGAAATACATAGAACAGTACCACTAAACCATTGTTTTTGCTACAAAAGAGATCCATTAGAATAGTCAACAACAAAGGTTACAGAGAGCACACTAACAATCTGTTTATTGCAGCCAATCAGTTAAAATTTAAAGATTTTGTTGACTCAAAAATTGCTCTTATTATGTGGAAAGCTAAGCGTGGTATTTTACCAGATGAAGTCCAGAGTTTGTTTAGTTTTGTGACACAGGCCCACTTGCCATAAAAGAAAACTTTCGGGTTAAGTTCTCACGAACTACTATGAAGCAGAAACGTCCCTCTGTGTATAGAGTTAAGCTTTGGAATGCACTGACTCAAGAAATTAAATGCTGTATGAATGTTCACAAGTTCAAAAAATGTATAATGATAAAATTATGAGAATACAGAAAGTAGAAGAAAATGAATGCAGCTGCTGAAATGTAAGACACTTATTTCACTGTTAATGATGTTTGAGGTTTGGTGACTGATGAGATGAGGAGATGGTGTTGGGGTTGTTTATGGATGTTTTTATGAATTTATAAGGGTCACTGATGTCACATGGAATACCTTTGGCAAAGAGACTTATTCCACGTCGTTTCACGCATCTACTGTCATGTTTCAGATTCAGTGGTTAACCCTCTGGGGGTCTGGAGGGCATTTTTTGGACAGTTCACTCGCCTGGCATAAATGTTTTATTATTGCTGTTAACAGCTCTCCCTGTATCCCCAATCAGTTTTATGTCTTTTTTTTTCAGAACAACCTGTACTTTCAAAATATATATGCTATAGTTGTGTTTTATAAGTGTAATAAAGGTTTACAATCAGAAATAAAGGAAAAAGTAAAGCGGGAAATATTTTCCACACACATTTATTCAAAACACACAGCAAACTATAATAAACTAGTAACACATCACTCCTAAAAACAATCTTTGGTGTGTCACGTGAAGTGAATCTGCCCTAAATTGGATTTTGAAAAACCATGTGAAGGTGAACCAATTCCAACTGGACACTCACATTGCTCACATCATCACGCAGCTTCTATGAGGAGTACAAAGATGGTGGACGGTGGCTCGAAAGTCCGCAGAGTTAACTTTTCAGCAAAAAAAGTAAGTTTCTATCTCATATCAATAAGTTATTTATAATTTAGTAAAGCTTGGTCTCAGCCGTCAACCCCCGAGGGTTAAACCCTTAAATCTTCAGCAAATGTATTTATAAAGAGAAAGTGCATGAACTACACAAGTTTTTTTTATTTTCTAATAACACATTTATTCAATGAGGAGAAACAAATGTTAAATCATTGTTGTGTCGTAACTTAATTTTTGTTCTGCCTTTGTGACCCGTCTTCATGAAGTTAGATGCAAAAATGTTGAAACTGGCCCTATCCTGCAATGATAAAGAATCCTTAAAAAATTACTGGATCGTGTTCCAGATCATTATCAAAATTTAATGACTTCTAAGTTAGGCCAAGATACACCCCTGGTAAAAATTTCATTGAAATCCATTGACGATTTTTTTTGAGTAATCCTGCTAACAAACCAACCAACAAACAAATGGACGTGACCGAAAACATGACCTCATTGGTGGAGGTAACTATAATGCAGCTATCCACATGCTGCAGGAAAGGTTTGGAAGAAGAAACCTTGTTGTAAATCCACACACATCTAAACTGCTCAGCTTAAGTCCAGTTCAAAGGTCTACAGATGGTGTGGCTTTTAAGACAGCTACATGATGAGTGTGAGGTCCAGATTAGAGGTTTGGAGTCCCTGGGAGTGGTATCCAACACATGGAGTACTGTTGCACCTAATATTACACCAGATGATCTAACTCTTGCATACACACATGAAAGAGGTTCAGGACACAAGCTAAGACTCCTGAAAAACTTTGTTTCTGACTACAGACATCTGGTGGCTATCTTCAGATCAAAGGAGAACACAAGAGAAATGTCCTATGATAATCAGCTAAGATGTTTGACCCCATGGGGTTTCCTGACACCCTTTACTATCAGAGTTTAAGTGTCTGTTTCAGGATATGTGGCAAAGGTGGCATCAGTTGGGATGAGGAACTGCCAGATGACCTCTCCAAAAGGTGGCAAAATTGGTGCATAGAGCTGCTACAGCTGCATCAGATTGTCATTCCCAGATGGTATGGAACTGGGAAGGAGTTTAAGGAACAAGTTCTTCACATGTTCAGCAATGCAAGTGAGACAGCTTATGGTGCCGTAGCATACCTCCAAGGTCAGACCACAGGAGGTGAAATTGTGATAAAATTGGTAATGTCCAAGGCCAGAGTCGCACCCATTAAGAAACTAACACTACCCAGACTTGAGTTAATGGGGGTGGGGGGGCTCTAGGTGCAGCAAGACTAGCAAATAACTTGCTAAGGGCAATGGACATGCAGCCAAACCAAGTCAGAATGTGGTCAGATTCCACAATAGTCATCTAGTGGATTTGCAGCACACCGCAGAAATGGAAGCAATTTGTTGCTAACACAGTTATGGAAATACAGTCCCTGAACATGCCAGAAACCTGGTTGCATTGCAGTGGCAAGCTCAACCCAGCTGATCTCACCACTAGACGTCAGGCGGCATCCAGCCTGAAAGAGGAGGAGCTCTGATGGTCAGGACCACTCTTTTCGACCTTAGAAGGGCAGCCTTCTTAAGAAGAGATGAAGACTAAACTGAGAGCAATCCATGTGACAGCCCAGCTGAATAACAATGAAACAACAGATCCAGATCCATTACTAACCTGGGAGAACTATAGTAATCTTCGGTCTGTATTCAAGAGTTACCACTTGGGTCAAACGATTTCTCCACAACTCCAGCTCCAGTGAGGAAAAGACCGAGGAGAGCTGATGAATAATGAGTTGGATGAGGCAGAAAGATACTGGATTTGGGAGGACACAAGGTCAAAGGTTGCAGAATGAAATACTTGCACTCAAGGGAGGTAAAAGGGATTGAATAGGACTCAAAAATTGCAGACTTAAAGCCGTTCCTTGACGAACAGGGTCTTGTCTGTGTTGGAGGAAGGCTGCAACATTCAAACTTGAGCTTCAGTGAGAAGCATCCATGGATTTTGCCGACAAACCACAGACAGTCAGACATGCTGATCATACAGACACACAAGCAAGTGATGCACTCAGGAATAAGAGACATCTTGGTGCAATTCAGAGTAAGATATTGGATTCCTTGTGCATGGCAAATGGTAAAAAGAAACCTAAATGCTTGTAATACCTGCAAGAGATACAAGGCAAAGGCTGTGCAGCAGACTACAGCACCCCTGCCAAAAGATCAGATCACACAATCACCTCCCTTTGAAATGGTTGGAGTGGACTTTGCAGGTCCTCTTTACGTCAAGAACAGGAGTCCAGTGGACAAGGCCTACATTGCATTGTTCCCCTGTGTTGTGACTCACTCAGTGCACCTGTAGTTGGTGTCAGACATGTCAATGCCTTAAAAAGGTTTATATCAAGACGAGGCCTATGTAGAGTTATCGATTCAGATAATGCAAAGACTTTTAAGCAAGCTGATCAAGACCTCAGAGCACTATGGAGGGCTATCAAGGAACCTGAACTTCTCAAGTACTTCTCAGAGAATGGAAGTACATCACAGAGCAAGCAGCCAGCTGGGGGGATTTAGGGAGAGACCTGTACAATCAGTTAAAACCTGTTTGAAAAGAATGATGGGAAGGGCTTCACTGATCTTTGAAGAGCTAGCATCTATGGCTATGCAGAAGTGGAAGCAACAATCAACTCGCTCACCTTTGTGTACAATGAGCTTGAAGAGCCACAGCCTCTCATGCCAGCTCACTTCTTGATCGGCAAATGGCTCTCCTCTTTGCCACCTAAGACCTTCTGGACTATCAGCCAACCTGCCAGCTCAAGCTGTGAAGAACTAAACTGGGGGTGGAAGTATTGCCAGCACCTTCTCAACAACTACTGGACTCGGTGGAAAGGCGAGTACTTGTTGGAGCTGAAATCTGCTCACAGCAGAAGGATTTCTCATCTACACCTCTGTGGATCTTATTTCTTTCACAGGATGCAGTAGTTAAAGACATTTACATTCACTTAAAGGGTTTAAATGGATTAATGTGTATCAGTCTTCTTTGTCTTTCGGCTGTTCCCGTTAGGGGGCGCCACAGCAGATCGTTTCCATCTCACCCTGTCCTCTGTATCTTCCTCTGTCACACCAACCACATGCATGTCCTCTCTCAGCACATCCATGAACCTCCTCTTTTGTCTCCCTCTTCTCCTCCTGCCTGGTGGCTCCATCCTCAGCATCCTTCTCCCTATATACCCTGGGTCCCTCCTCTGCACATGACCAACCATTTCAATCTCGCCTCTCTGACTTTGTCTCCAAACCGTCCCACCTGAGCTGTCCCTCTGATATGTTCATTCCTAATCTTGTCCATTCTTGTCACTAGTTAATTAATAAAATATTCTCTACAGACGATCGCTCGCTCGCGAGCCGCACGTTTAAAAAAAAAGAAAGAAAAAAGAAACTCCGCTCCTTGCTGCTGCTGTTTGCAGCGGGGCTCCTCCTCGCTCTTACCCCCAGAAACTCTGTCCATAATTGTGTTTAGAAGCCAGTCACCATTTGCTTTATTATACATCTGTGTAGCTAATAAGCAAAATAATCTCCAGGACGATTTGCTGCGGCGCGCACGCATGTAAAATAAAAATAAAAAGAAACTCCGCTCCACGCTGCTCCAAAAACTCTGTCATGATTGTAAAATAAAGGACAAAAGAGACATAAGTCCTGCTCACAGGCTGCTACCAGATACAGGACAATGTTCACATCTTCAAACTCCAGACATCTCCACATCACTACATATTCAGTCCTGATGGTCATCGCGGCGCGACGAGAACTGCAGCACTACAGGAAGCGGCCAGATTGAAACGGCGATAAAAAGTATCAAACGCTGGTTGTTCGCGTTGTCGCTGTCGTAACGGGAGGGTCTCCAGGAGCGCTCCCGGAATTATTCGCATGTGAATAATTTTTTCGAATGATTCCCGGTAAAGCCGGAACTAAGCCACGCCCCCTAGTGCCGGCTATTAACAACGGCGCTGTGATCCTTAAGACGCCCAAAAACTCTTCTGGGATGCTTCCGGGAGCTCTCTACGTCTGTGTGTAAACGGTGGCTAACCTCTGACCTCCTCGGTGCTGCGTGACCTGTCCGAGGTCTCCATGACAGGACTATAGGTTCGGACCTGTGCCACGAGGTTCACCCCTGGTCACGCCAGTGGTCATGTGCAGACAGCTAATGATAACTACAAACCAGAAAACATTAGTCTCCACTTCTCAGTGTACATTTAGGAATGCATAACTGTAAATAAAAAACTAAAAATAAAAAAAAAACTCAGACATGCTATCATTAATTGGTTAATAAATGTTAGTGTCACTTACAAATGTTAAATAAAATTTTACACCTCAAATGAGTTACTTTCTCATATTCAATATTTATGTACATACAACTAACTAGGTACAGTACAACAGAACTAGGCTAACATACAAACTATATAGACTACAGCTGTTGATCCTGTGCAGAGGAGTTGTGCAAAGGAACAGAGGTTTGATTCTGGGGTGGAATCCACACTGTAATATTTGAATGAAGACACAAAAAATAATGATGGCTTTATTCAGCCAGAATATAGACTTTCATATCAAGTCATCCCTGGAAGTCAGTCATCACACAAGCAGCTGTTCAACAGCTGGTTGACTGTCCCCGACGAGGCCACAGGAAGAGCGTGTTCCCAGATGTGACACTCCTTGAGTCTCTGAATGGCTCCTTCCACAAGGATCAAAGTCAGGCGATTGCTCGAGTTTTTAGAGAATCTCCTTTGCTGAGCTGTGCTGTGGTTCGGAGCTGAACGGAATTAATTTATATTATTTCAATAACAATTGTACATTTTAAAAACCTTAATACTAACAAGTCACAATTTTCATTTGAAGAGTTGATTTTGTGTCCTGGCCACCTGTCATCGTGAAGGCTGGTAAAATCTTCATAACCAGCTCCTTTACTTCAGCCTCCAGCTGCTGTAGCATCCAAGCACCTGCACGAGACAAGAGAAAATAATGAAAATGAGGGAAGTTTTCTACAGGCTCAATATTTACCTTTACTTGCTATTGTTAGAGGATTACTGTTAATCCATTCATTCATTCATCTTCAACCGCTTTTCCGGGTGCAGGTCATGGGGCAACAGCTCCAGCAGGGAACCCCAGACTTCCCTTTCCTGTGCCACATTGACCACCTCTGACTGGGGGATCCAGAGGCGTCCTGTTGGCTTCATCGGCCGGTGACCTTCAACACTCACTGGATCGGCTCGCAGCTGACTGTGTATTATTGTTAATATTACTTTTAATTGAGCAGATTTTACTATTTATTATCATACTTCATTTGACTATTCATTATTAGTTAATTACTTTTTACTTATTACTAACTGTACCTGTATTCCATGCTGGCTGAGTGTTGGGATTTTTATGTTATTTGTTAAAACGTGTGTATACATATATTTACATTCATTTTGTTTATTTGTTGTCTGTGTTCATGTCTGTCCCTCTCTCTCATATATATATATATATATATATATATATATATAAAATCAAATCAATTTTATTTATATAACATTATATAACATTTATACAACAAACAGTTGCCCCAAGGCGCTTTATATTGTAAGGCAAAAGCCATACAATAATTACAGAAAAACCCCAACGGTCAAAACGACCCTGTGAGCAAGCACTTGGCGACAGTGGGAAGGAAAAACTCCCTTTTAACAGGAAGAAACCTCCAGCAGAACCAGGCTCAGGGAGGGGCAGTCTTCTGCTGGGACTGGTTGGGGCTGAGGGAGAGAATCAGGAAAAAGACATGCTGTGGAAGAGAGCAGAGATCAATCACTAATGATTAAATGCAGAGTGGTGCATACAGAGCAAAAAGAGAAAGAAACACTCAGTGCATCATGGGAACCCCCAGCAGTCTAAGTCTATAGCAGCATAACTAAGGGATGGTTCAGGGTCACCTGATCCAGCTCTAACTATAAGATTTAGCAAAAAGGAAAGTTTTAAGTCTAATCTTAAAAGTAGAGAGGGTGTCTGTCTCCCTGATCTGAATTGGGAGCTGGTTCCACAGGAGAGGAGCCTGAAGCTGAAGGCTCTGCCTCCCATTCTACTCTTACAAACCCTAGGAACTACAAATAAGCCTGCAGTCTGAGAGTGAAGCGCTCTATTGGGGTGATATGGTACTATGAGGTCCCTAAGATAAGATGGGACCTGATTATTTAAAACATTATAAGTAAGAAGAAGAATTTTAAATTCTATTCTAGAATTAACAGGAAGCCAATGAAGAGAGGCCAATATGGGTGAGATATGCTCTCTCCTTCTAGTCCCTGTCAGTACTCTAGCTGCAGCATTTTGAATTAACTGAAGGCTTTTCAGGGAACTTTTAGGACAACCTGATAATAATAGACCATTCCTCTGCAGATGATCAGTTAGCTGTTTTACAACTACCCTTTCAAGAATTTTTGAGAGAAAAGGAAGGTTGGAGATTGGCCTATAATTAGCTAAGATAGCTGGGTCAAGTGATGGCTTTTTAAGTAATGGTTTAATTACTGCCACCTTAAAAGCCTGTGGTACATAATCAACTAATAAAGACAGATTGATCATATTTAAGATCGAAGCATTAATTAATGGTAGGGCTTCCTTGAGCAGCCTGGTAGGAATGGTGTCTAATAGACATGTTGATGGTTTGGAGGAAGTAACTAATGAAAATAACTCAGACAGAACAATCGGAGAGAAAAAGTCTAACCAAATACCAGCATTGCTGAAAGCAGTCGAACATAAAGATATGTCTTTGGGATGGTTATGAATAATTTTTTCTCTAATAGTTAAAATTGTATTTGCAAAGAAGGTCATGAAGTCATTACTAGTTAAAGTTAAAGGAATACTCGGCTCAATAGAGCTCTGACTCTTTGTCAGCCTGGCTACAGTGCTGAAAAGAAACCTGGGGTTGTTCTTATTTTCTTCAATTAGTGATGAATAGTAAGATGTCCTAGCTTTACGGAGGGCTTTTTTATAGAGCAACAGAGTCTTTTTCAAGGTGAGACGCCATTTCCTCTCCAGCTTACGGGTTATGACACTACAAACTCAAAACTATTATGTCCAAACTGATTTTTTATCAATCCTGTGAATCACAAAAGTAGTATTTAGTTGTATAACCACAGTTTTTCATGATTTTTTCTTGAACACCATAGTAGGAGAAACATGCCCATATCATGATGCTTGCACCACCATGCTTCACTGTCTTCACTGGGAACTGTGGCTTGAATTCAGAGTTTGGGGGTCGTCTCACAAACTGTCTGCAGCCCTTCGACCCAAAAAGAACAATTTTACTCATCAGTCCACAAAATATTCCTCCATTTCTCTTTAGGCCAGTTGAAACCTCTTCTGCACATGTCTTTTATTTAACAGAGGGACCTTGAGGGGGATTCTTGCAAATAAATTAGCTTCACACAGGCGTCTTCTAACTGTCACAGCACTTACAGGTAACTCCAGACTGTCTTTGATCATCCTGGAGCTGATCAATGGGTGAGCCTTTGCCATTCTGGTTATTCTTCTATCCATTTTGATGGTTGTTTTCCGTTTTCTTCCACGCGTCTCTGATTTTTTTGTCCATTTTAAAGCACTGGAGATCATTGTAGATGAACAGCCTATAATTTTTTGCACCTGTGTATACGTTTTCCCCTCTCCAATCAACTTTTTAATCAAACTACACTGTTCTTCTGAACAATGTCTTGAACGTCCCATTTTCCTCAGGCTTTCAAAGAGAAAAGCATGTTCAACAGGTGCTGGCTTCATCCTTAAATAGGGACACCTGATTCACACCTGTTTGTTCCACAAAACTGACCAACTCACTGACTGAATGCTACACTACTATTATTGTGAACGCCCCCTTTTCTACTTTTTTTTTTTTTTACTAATAGCCCAATTTCATAGCCTTAAGAGTGTGCATATCATGAATGCTTGGTCTTGTTGGATTTGTGAGAATCTACTGGTACCTTGTTTCCCATGTAACAATAAGAAATATACTCAAAACCTGGATTAAACTTTTTAGTCACATAGCACTACTATTATTCTCAACACTACTGTACACACATACACACACGCATAAAACCGACCGGGCTGAGGAGCTGATTGCATCACCGCGTTGTGTCGTTGCAGCTGGAAGATGGCGTGTTCTGCACTTCGATGTCTCACAGCAGCTCCTCACAGTCAGAGCAGAGCTCTCGTCATGTTCTAAACTCTCACCCATTTCTTTGGAGACTTTTCTCACTCTGGAAGCAGTGGTTGAGGTACTAAAGCTGAGGTACAGCTGTGTTTGTTTGGGGGAATTGCAGACCAGCACAGAGCAGCGACCCCGTGAAGCCGTTTCTGCCGTTGTTGACAGCTGACCGGATGTTCGGATGTACAGATAACGTTTACTTGCGCATTCCAAACCCGGAAATGTGAAAATCCCCCATACAGGCTTTGAAGGATTACGTCAAAACTACTTTCCAGATTCTCACCAAAGTTTCACCACAGATATATATGAAGCGATGGAAGACTCCAATAAATTTTGGAGGTGATCCAGATCCAGATTCTGGATCAAGATTTCACTTTATATAGGCTTTGTAGGATTACGTTAAAACTACTTCAGAGTTTCTCACCCCGGATACATATTAGGTCATAGAAGACTCCATTAAATTTTGGAGGTGATCTGGATCCAGATTGGCGGACATCAGAAATCTCTGACTTCTCTTGTTTTAGATGATGTTACAATCATCAGGGCAATTCCACGTTGAAGAATCTCACAGGCCATTTTTTTTTAAGTTGAAAGAGCAAATATTTACGTGTGCAGAAATAAGGTTATTTCAGTTCCAATGATGCTGTGACTGTTAGCTGAACCATGTCAGAGCAAGTTTATGTTTCCATGTTTTTCTCCCATCCCATTGTGAATGATTTGGGCTCATTTTCTAACTGATTTCTTTCATCCTCTGCATCATTATGTTATCGTTTTGTGTTTAAGTAATGGTTTAATTACTGCCACCTTAAAAGCCTGTGGTACATAATCAACTAATAAAGACAGATTGATCATATTTAAGATCGAAGCATTAATTAATGGTAGGGCAGATGCAGATTTCTTTCATCCTCTGCATCAGTATGTTATCGCTTTGTGTTTTTTTTTTTTTTTTTTTTTTTTTTTTTTTTTATATAGCGCCAAATCACAACAAACAGTTGCCCCAAGGCGCTTTATATTGTAAGGCAAGGCCATACAATAATTATGTAAAACCCCAACGGTCAAAACGACCCCCTGTGAGCAAGCACTTGGCTACAGTGGGAAGGAAAAACTCCCTTTTAACAGGAAGAAACCTCCAGCAGAACCAGGCTCAGGGAGGGGCAGTCTTCTGCTGGGACTGGTTGGGGCTGAGGGAGAGAACCAGGAAAAAGACATGCTGTGGAGGGGAGCAGAGATCAATCACTAATGATTAAATGCAGAGTGGTGCATACAGAGCAAAAAGAGAAAGAAACAGTGCATCATGGGAACCCCCCAGCAGTCTACGTCTATAGCAGCATAACTAAGGGATGGTTCAGGGTCACCTGATCCAGCCCTAACTATAAGCTTTAGCAAAAAGGAAAGTTTTAAGCCTAATCTTAAAAGTAGAGAGGGTGTCTGTCTCCCTGATCTGAATTGGGAGCTGGTTCCACAGGAGAGGAGCCTGAAAGCTGAAGGCTCTGCCTCCCATTCTACTCTTACAAACCCTAGGAACTACAAGTAAGCCTGCAGTCTGAGAGTGAAGCGCTCTATTGGGGTGATATGGTACAACGAGGTCCCTAAGATAAGATGGGACCTGATTATTCAAAACCTTATAAGTAAGAAGAAGAATTTTAAATTCTATTCTAGAATTAACAGGAAGCCAATGAAGACAGGCCAATATGGGTGAGATATGCTCTCTCCTTCTAGTCCCCGTCAGTACTCTAGCTGCAGCATTTTGAATTAACTGAAGGCTTTTTAGGGAACTTTTAGGACAACCTGATAATAATGAATTACAATAGTCCAGCCTAGAGGAAATAAATGCATGAATTAGTTTTTCAGCATCACTCTGAGACAAGACCTTTCTGATTTTAGAAATATTGCGTAAATGCAAAAAAGCAGTCCTACATATTTGTTTAATATGCGCTTTGAATGACATATCCTGATCAAAAATGACTCCAAGATTTCTCACAGTATTACTAGAGGTCAGGGTAATGCCATCCAGAGTAAGGATCTGGTTAGACACCATGTTTCTAAGATTTGTGGGGCCAAGTACAATAACTTCAGTTTTATCTGAGTTTAAAAGCAGGAAATTAGAGGTCATCCATGTCTTTATGTCTGTAAGACAATCCTGCAGTTTAGCTAATTGGTGTGTGTCCTCTGGCTTCATGGATAGATAAAGCTGGGTATCATCTGCGTAACAATGAAAATTTAAGCAATACCATCTAATAATACTGCCTAAGGGAAGCATGTATAAAGTGAATAAAATTGGTCCTAGCACAGAACCTTGTGGAACTCCATAATTAACTTTAGTCTGTGAAGAAGATTCCCCATTTACATGAACAAATTGTAATCTATTAGACAAATATGATTCAAACCACCGCAGCGCAGTGCCTTTAATACCTATGGCATGCTCTAATCTCTGTAATAAAATTTTATGGTCAACAGTATCAAAAGCAGCACTGAGGTCTAACAGAACAAGCACAGAGATGAGTCCACTGTCCGAGGCCATAAGAAGATCATTTGTAACCTTCACTAATGCTATTTCTGTACTATGATGAATTCTAAACCTGACTGAAACTCTTCAAATAGACCATTCCTCTGCAGATGATCAGTTAGCTGTTTTACAACTACCCTTTCAAGAATTTTTGAGAGAAAAGGAAGGTTGGAGATTGGCCTATAATTAGCTAAGATAGCTGGGTCAAGTGATGGCTTTTTAAGTAATGGTTTAATTACTGCCACCTTAAAAGCCTGTGGTACATAGCCAACTAACAAAGATAGATTGATCATATTTAAGATCGAAGCATTAAATAATGGTAGGGCTTCCTTGAGCAGCCTGGTAGGAATGGGGTCTAATAAACATGTTGATGGTTTGGATGAAGTAACTAATGAAAATAACTCAGACAGAACAATCGGAGAGAAGAGTCTAACCAAATACCGGCATCACTGAAAGCAGCCAAAGATAACGATACGTCTTTGGGATGGTTATGAGTAATTTTTTCTCTAATAGTTAAAATTTTGTTAGCAAAGAAAGTCATGAAGTCATTACTAGTTAAAGTTAATGGAATACTCAGCTCAATAGAGCTCTGACTCTTTGTCAGCCTGGCTACAGTGCTGAAAAGAAACCTGGGGTTGTTCTTATTTTCTTCAATTAGTGATGAGTAGAAAGATGTCCTAGCTTTACAGGAGGGCTTTTTTATAGAGCAACAGACTCTTTTTCCAGGCTAAGTGAAGATCTTCTAAATTAGTGAGACGCCATTTCCTCTCCGACTTACGGGTTATCTGCTTTAAGCTACGAGTTTGTGAGTTATACCACGGAGTCAGACACTTCTGATTTAAAGCTCTCTTTTTCAGAGGAGCTACAGCATCCAAAGTTGTCTTCAATGAGGATGTAAAACTATTGACGAGATACTCTATCTCCCTTACAGAGTTTAGGTAGCTACTCTGCACTGTGTTGGTATATGGCATTAGAGAACATAAAGAAGGAATCATATCCTTAAACCTAGTTACAGCGCTTTCTGAAAGACTTCTAGTGTAATGAAACTTATTCCCCACTGCTGGGTAGTCCATCAGAGTAAATGTAAATGTTATTAAGAAATGATCAGACAGAAGGGAGTTTTCCAATTTGGATGGACAAGACTAAGAGACAAGCTTTCAAATGAATTAAAGCTCTGTCTGGGTTTTTGATTAATTAATAAGCTGGAATGGAAGATTGCTGCTAATCCTCCGCCCCGGCCCGTGCTACGAGCATTCTGACAGTTAGTGTGACTCGGGGGTGTTGACTCATTTAAACTAACATATTCATCCTGCTGTAACCAGGTTTCTGTTAGGCAGAATAAATCAATATGTTGATCAATTATTATATCATTTACCAACAGGGACTTAGAAGAGAGAGACCTAATGTTTAATAGACCACATTTAACTGTTTAGTCTGTGGTGCAGTTGAAGGTGCTATATTATTTTTTCTTTTTGAATTTTTATGCTTAAATAGATTTTTGCTGGTTATTGGTGGTCTGGGAGCAGGCACCGTCTCTACGGGGATGGGGTAATGAGGGGATGGCAGGGGGAGAGAAGCTGCAGAGAGGTGTGTAAGACTACAACTCTGCTTCCTGGTCCCAACCCTGGATAGTCACAGTTTGGAGGATTTAAGAAAATTGGCCAGATTTCTAGAAATGAGAGCTGCTCCATCCAAAGTGGGATGGATGCCGTCTCTCCTAACAAGACCAGGTTTTCCCCAGAAGCTTTGCCAATTATCTATGAAGCCCACCTCATTTTTTTGGACACCACTCAGACAGCCAGCAATTCAAGGAGAACATGCGGCTAAACATGTCACTCCCGGTCCGATTGGGGAGGGGCCCAGAGAAAACTACAGAGTCCGACATTGTTTTTGCAAAGTTACACACCGATTTAATGTTAATTTTAGTGACCTCCGATTGGCGTAACCGGGTGTCATTACTGCCGACGTGAATTACAATCTTACCAAATTTCCTTCAATGTCGCCTGCTCTGGCCCCCGGAAGACAATTGACTATGGTTGCTGGTGTCGCTAACTTCACATTTCTCAAAACAGAGTCGGCAATAACCAGAGTTTGATCCTCGGTGGGTGTGTTGTCGAGTGGGGAAAAACGGTTAGAGATGTGAACGGGTTGGCGGTGTACACGGGGCTTCTGTTTAGGGCTACGCTTCCTCCTCACAGTCACCCAGTCAGCCTGCTTTCCCGACTGCTCGGGATCTGCCAGGGGGGAACTAACGGCGGCTAAGCTACCTTGGTCCGCACCGACTACAGGGGCCTGGCTAGCTGTAGAATTTTCCACGGTGCGGAGCCGAGTCTCCAATTCGCCCAGCCTGGTCTCCAAAGCTACGAATAAGCTACACTTATTACAAGTACCATTACTGCTAAAGGAGGCCGAGGAATAACTAAACATTTCACACCCAGAGCAGAAAAGTGCGGGAGAGACAGGAGAAGCCGCCATGCTAAATCGGCTAAGAGCTAGTAGCTACGCTAAGCTAGCGGATTCCTAAAAACACGCAAAGTGAATAATGTGTAAATAATTTAGAGGTGATTCAGCAGAAGGAGTGCTTTAGTTAAGGCACGTAAAGATTACACTGGGAAACAAATCGTAATCTAGATAACTAGATCAATCTAACTGCGCAGATTAAACAGCTAACAGATACAGAAAAACACCGCTGTGCTCCGGAACAGGAAGTGATACAATACCGCAGTGAGAGCCAACCAGCGTTGTTGTTGATGACAACGCTGCACACCTCAGTTGATGTGAGAAATTGGTTGCCAGCACTGCAGCTGCATTGCCCCAGATATCATAAAAATACCAACTTAAGCAAGTGTAGCATATATCTCTCAGGACTGGTGGTGGGAGGAGACCAATGCAGACCCACAGGCGTGGTTGGCTTAAGCCCCATTTACACATAGACGGTAAGAGCTCCCGGAAGCGTCCCGGAAGAGTTTTTGGCCATCTTAAGGATCACATGCCGTTGTTAATGCCGGCACTAGGGGGCGTGGCTTAGTTCCGGCTTTACCGGGAATCGTCGAAAAAATTATTCAACATGTCGAATAATTCCGGGAGCGCTCCTGGAGAATTCGCATGACAACGGAGACAACGCGAACAACGCCGTTTGATACTTTTTAATCGCCGTTTCATCCTGCCCCTTCCTGTAGTGCTGCAGTTTACACCGCTGTAATTGGCGGCCGGCGTTGTATCCCTAACCAACGGCATGTAAAACGGCGATAGAGCCCACATCAGCGTCCTCAAAGGCGTTTTAACCGGCGACAGATGAAGACAAAACAGCAGCGCTAGCGGACAGTACGCCGTTCTAAACGCCACCTCCCGGTTAACGGTGTTCCAAACGGCTGATAGGCGGCGGTCAGTATAAAAACGCTAGCGCGTTGCATGCAGGCCTCTCACTCGCGGTCAGCTCCAGATATTTTTGCAGAGACGCTCCAGTATGCCTCCTAAAAGAAAATTGGCAGCAGCAAGGACTTACCAAGAGGTCTGGTTCAGAAGCAGAGGGTAGCCCTGTGGTGGAGACGAACAACACGTTGAGGAGGGGAAAAGGAGAGGAAAAGAAAAGGCTGAGAGATGAGCTCCCTCCCCCTGCAGTGATAGCTGCTTCAGCCTATTATACTCTGGGGGCGGTACCTATATGCAAAAGTTCCTGGTGTAACGCAGGATTTGCCTGGATAAATCCAGCGGTACACAGGGCATTATCGGTGGCAGCAGAACACCGCCATTCTCACGCGCGTCTTAACCTGCGATTGTAAAGGATAGAACTGGGTATTAACCCCCGTTGCCTGACGTGTGCCAGATGCTACGGCGTCAAAACGCCGCTTTATTCGACGGATTTAGTGGCGTTTTATCCGCGTATTTGCGGCTAGTACGGCGCTCAAAACGCCAGCGAAATGCGCCGCCCCTTTCCACCGCGAAAACAGCCGGAACTACCGCGAACTTCGGTTTACGTACTACCCGCTGACAAAACTGTCTATGTGTAACCTGGGTTTAAGATTAATAAAAAGCTTTATCTGAAGACCAGGCACAGGGTTCGGTACACAGGTAGTCAAACTTACTGGCAGAGGTATCAGACATGGTGCAGGCTGGGTCAGGGTCCAGAAACGAGCAAAGTTCATACAAACAGCGTCAAGGAGTAATACAGGCAAAACAGAGGCAGAGTCAAAAAACAGGCTGAGTACAGGGGAACGGCAAGGCGGAGGTCAGAGTTCACAAGCAAGGTCAAAAAACACAGAAGAGCAAACAGGATGAGAACAAAAGGTGAGAAAGTGAGCAGAGTCAACAATCGGGCAGTGTGAGCTGTGGAACTGTGAGGGTTTTAATGAGGAGCAAACTGATCAGGGTGATGTGAAGCAGGTGTGTGGAAAGTTCTGGAAAGAGGTGTGGTGAAGTGAACAAAGAAGAGAGAAGAAAGGCAAGAGAGTGAGAGAGGGCAAAACAAAGTGGTGCAAAACAAGAGAAGTGTGACAGAAAAACTAACTGAGAAACATAATGTGTTCAGCTAATAAATGTGAACAAAAAAGGGGCAAACCTAAGAGTGAAAGTGACAAATCAAAAGGGAAAAACAAGAAAATTATAACTAAAACTACAATGGAACTGGTACAATAAAAATGGCTAAACAAACTATTGATTGAACAGAAAACACAACCGGTGACAACTGAATAATACAATAAATGACAAATGGAATGTAAACTGATAAGCAACATCAAAGATAAATAATAACGAAAAACTCTAAGCATATGCAACAAAAACTAAACTAAGACTAAAGAAACCTAAAGGGCCATGACAAAACAAATACAAAAACCAACTATAGAATAAATAAATGCAAAACAAAACAAGACAAAGAATGGAACCAGTGACGACCTAGTAAGCAAAGCAATAAACAGAACCAAACTGAGATTTACAGGAGAAAGTATAAACATATGAAAACTAAAACCAGAAAACCATATAAGACCTAGAGCCAAAATCAGGACCTAAACCCCGAGCTGGGGCCAAGCATGACAATATCTTTATTGTCACTGTACTATAAGCACATTGAAAATAAAAAGCAATCTCAGCTCCATGTGCATATACACAATTCATAAATTCTGTATTTTGTATGGGAATGTGATGCGAAGGGCTAGTGGCTGGTGATCACGTTAGCAGTATTTCTTCCGTTTATCTTGTTGTTTAATGCTGACAAATTATACTGTATTTCTTGTCTTTCTGATGCCTGATTCTGTTTTTTCTCCCTGTTTGAGGTGCGGCTCCATCCAGGGATGGTTGTGGTGTCTGTTCCTGAAACCCTCCTGTCCTGTGCACCAGCATGGACTCCCAGAATTTCCTGTGTATTCATTTTGTAATGTGTGTCTGTAACATGGCCCAAGCAGAGGGTCACCCCTTTGATTCTGGTCTGCTTGAGGTTTCTTCCTCAATTCATCAAAGGGAGTTTTCCTTACCACTGCTGCACTGGGGGTTGATAAGGTTAGACCTTACTTGTATGAAGCACCTTGAGGCAACTTTGTTGCGATTTGGTGCTATATAAATGAAAATAAATTACAAATGGAAACTATGCCCATCTTCTCTTGGGGATTATGGTTCAGCTTTCAACACCATCCTCCCCTATGGCCTCGTGAGGAATCGACTGAACCTCGGTCTACCTCATTCCACATGTCTTTGGATTAAGGACTTTCTGTCAGATGGCTCAAAGAGAGTCAGGATTGGCCCCCACATATCCACAGCTCTCACACTCAGCACCGGTTCCCCTCAAGGCTGTGTGCTGAGCTCACTGCTTTTCACCCTCTACACCTCTGACTGTACCCCCTCCACACCAGCAACACCTTCATTAAGTATACAGATGACACCACAGTGGTCGGCTGTATCACTGGAGGAGATGAGTCTGCCTACCAGGAGGTGGAACAGCTGACGGTGTGGTGTAGAGAAAATAACCTGCTCCTGAACACAATCCAAAACCAAGGAGCTAATCGTTATCATGGGGGGGGCTGTGTGGAAAGGGTCAGGGACTTCTGTTTCCTGGGAGTCAACATAGAAGAGAAACTGACCTGGGACAGGAACACCACACACTTGGTAAAGAAGGCACAGCAAAGACTCCACTTTCTGAGAATCCTCAGGAAAAATAACATCAACCAGAGATGTCTGGTGTCTTTTTCCTGCTGTACCATGGAGAGCATCCTCACAGACTGCCTCTGGACGTAGTTTATCAGCTGCACGGGGCCAAATGGGAAAGAGCTCCAGAGAAGATCACTGAGTGCCCTCTACCCACACTGGGGGACCTTCATGGTTCTGACTATCTCAGGAGAGCCAACACCATCCTGAAGGACTCGTCCCACCCTGGACACTCTGTTTGAGCTGCTGCCATCAGGCAGATGGTACGGAACCATTAAAGCAAGAACAAAGACTGAAAAACAGTTTCTACACAACTGCTGTTAGAGCTTTGAATGGAACTAAACAGCCAGGTCACATGACACACCTGAAATGAGGGAAATATTTGTTTATGTGCAAATATCCACTGCGAATGAAATATCCACAGTTTTGTATATACTTTTCTCTCTTTTTTTTTATATGTAATCTCTTTTTTGCTACTACATTCTTTTTTTTTTTCTATTTTGCACTCTGGACATACCTCTTTCATTCTGTTAAATTTTATGTTAATGTTCTTTCTTCTCCAAACCTTTCAAGTCTGCGTGTGGTTTACTCAGGTTTATATCTGCATTGAAAGGCTGCACCTTAACTTCCGTTGTACTTTGTTACAATGATAACTCAAAGCATCTGTATCTGTAATAAACACCCATATAATAAACGATTTCTTAACCTCGCTTGCTCAGTTAATAATCTGTTAATAGAAGACTACAAATATAAAGTCTACGCACTCTGCTGGAGCAGAGAAGCTTTGACCATGTGACCTTCTCCACCCTGTTGGATTGGCTGTGAGTAAAGAACTGAACCAAACGCATATTTCAGAAAGTGGCCAAATGAAGTTTCTGTGACATTCTGTCTTTGGTCTGTTCAGAGAAGCATGAGGAAATGATGGTCATGATATGGGGGTGCATCATTGTGGCTCAGAGGGTTAAAAACTATTCCAGAATTATTTCACTGCATAAACGGTGTAAACTATGAACTTTGTAAAAATGCTACTTTATAAACACAGCGAGCACTACAAAGTATATTTTAATATATTTTCATCACCTCAGTTAAGTAGTTGATATTGTTGTGTGATGTAGCAGTTTTCACTCTGCATATCAGGGGAATTTGCATGTTCTCCCCGTGTTTGTGTGGGTTCCCTCTGGGGCTTCCACACAAAGACATGCAGGTCAGGTGGACTGGAAACTTTAAATGGTCTGTAGGCGTGATTGTGTCTGTCCTGTATGTGTCCCTGTGACAGACTGATGTCCTGTCCAGGGTGGACCCCGCCTCAGGCCCTGTGACTGCTGGGACAGGCTCCAGTAAGCACTTGAAGGTAGGTGAGTGAGTGAGTGAGTGAGTGAGTGAGTTGTGTCACAGGACTAAATTCTGGTTAAATCAGGCGAATGTCTGTAAAAACACTCGTTGTGGGACTTTGGAGAGACTGAACATCAAACATATTGAAATGTGAAAAGTAAATAAAAATGATTCTGCTTAATATGACTCCTTTAATAATTATTTAATTTTTACATATGCTCTTTAAACATTAAAACCTTGATGAAAACCATGAATTACAGTTTAACTATTGTTTTTGTCTCAGGAACTTTTCAGTGCTAAACTCCAGGGTGCCAAGTAATGTGAGGACAACACGGGCGGTGAAAGAGAAACCATAACACCGCTGCAAAACCGTAACGGGACGAGTGCGCAGAACCGTGACAGAAGGTAGTAACACACACTCCTGTCCAATCAGAGGAAGGCATGAGCTCAATATAGAGCCCGATAAAGATCTCTGAGATCAATCAATCAATCAATCAATTTTTTTATATAGCGCCAAATCACAACAAACAGTTGCCCCAAGGCGCTTTATATTGTAAGGCAAGGCCATACAATAATTATGTAAAACCCCAACGGTCAAAACGACCCCCTGTGAGCAAGCACTTGGCTACAGTGGGAAGGAAAAACTCCCTTTTAACAGGAAGAAACCTCCAGCAGAACCAGGCTCAGGGAGGTCAAATCAAGGCATCCATAATTAAAACCATCAAAGTATCTATTTGTGGAATAAACAGTTTTTCCTTCAGCTTTTGCAAATAAGTGTTAAAGTGTTTCAACGTGCTGGATTTGCACAGGTAGTTTTTGTGGAGACACTTTGAACGCGTCATGTGGAGCACTCGGGGGTTCTCCGGTAATGGACTGACACTGCCTAGTTAGTAAACACGCTGCTGCTACAGCTTGCTTCAGTCCTGGAGTCTGTTAGCGGAACACCATGTAACCCAACTGGCCTTAGGACTCCTCAGTCTGTCAGGTCCCTGCACCTCGGCTTGCAATCGTGTCCACCGTGTGCTCATTACAAAGCTGTTTGGGGGCATCAGCCTACCAAGCTCTCGGTTCAAAGACTTAATATAATGTAACAGTGCAATCAGCCTTAGCAACAAGACAAACAGAGTGTTCAGAGTAATCATCTCAGGAGCCGAGCCCAGTACCAAGAACAAAACCAGTGCCCGAACAGCGCATTAGACCTTTTATTTTTATTGATCAACAGAAAGTTATACCTGCTCAAAGGTACAGTGGCAATGCTATGGTTCAACCAATGCAATGAGGTCAACTTCAAGAGTTTCATGTCTGTGTCTGATCTGGTCTCCTCTTACAGCTGCTATTCAGTAATAAAGTTGCAAAAGTTCAGATCTTTATCATCTTACCTGAATGTTTCCCAGCTGTTTTGTTAGTTCCTGCACAGAGAAACTTAAAGTCAATAAAACAGTGTGACTGAAGGAGGTCTACTCTCTGCTGTGAGGCACTCTGACCTGTGATCGCGGCCCAGGGACTTGTGTTTTCATGGATGGTCCATCATAGTCAAACTCATCCTGGGTCCTTTGAGCTGCACTGCTAACACATCTGCAGGCTGGTGGAGAAAACAGCAAAGACTAAAAGACTAATCACCCGCAGGCTGCTTTTCCACTTCTTCAGCCACATCTTATTTTTTCAGTCTGTGTCCAGACAGTCCAATATCCTTAAAAAAAAAAGGTCGTCTTCGTGAACAGTACATGAAGCCATGGGCTAAGCTGATGTGTTTTGGTAGCTGTCCCAGTACCTGCTCATCAGGACCAGGTTTTATGAAGCAGTACAATGGGAGATTGGCCGAGACTACAGTTTACTACTCAAACTTTGATCAAAACCTAAACATGGTGTGCTCTGGGGACAGACTAGGTAAGTTAGACCTAACTAACTAGTACGAAGGTCTAAAATTCAGACCACCTCTTTGAGGCGGTTTATGCCTTTTAGTCCTGGTCTAAACCTGCGCTGACACTTGCATGACTTTGATGCACGCACACTGTCATGATGATCCCACCCACTGTGATCCCAGCTAGACGCTATGCTTTGCTCCACCACCTGACATGCGCGCTGCACTGGGTGCTGCTTATATAAAGTAATTATTCTGTAGAGGATTAATCATTTTCTCTGCGAGTTGTCTGTTGTAAATGGCTCTAATCGCTCCTGAATCACAGAGTGCCGCTCCAGCAGTGCTGATTGCGCATGTGCTGAATGAGCTGGAGAAAGCATATGGAGCCATCTAAAAAAGATAATTATTTGTCATGTTTACATTGTCATGTCTTGGTAAAACAGTTGCATGTTCTTTTCTTCTTGTGTACAGCTGTGAAAGTATGTTTATAACAGATATAACATCTTGTTATAATCCTTCAGATGAGATGCGATCTGATGCGATTCGCTGACGCAACCACTTGCTCTGTTCACTTCTTTACTCCACTTGAGGAGCTGAACGTCGTGTTGGTGAGAAGATCACGCCACATAGCACATTTATAGGTGAAGGATTTTTTTAACATTTCAAAATCATCTTTGTGCAATTGCATGTGCTGGCGCCCCTCTCACGTTCAGTCTACACCCATTTAAGATGCGTTTACTCTCCTGCACAACACAGGGCGTGTAAGTGTGTGAATCAATCATGCAAGTGTCAGTGCACCTTAAGACAGCAGCCACTGCAGTGATTCAGGACATAGAACAGGAAGCAACGCTTACCTTGAAAAACTACTGACATTCTATTTGCTCCCATTATTCCATTTGCTATTTGAAACCAGTCCTGCATTTTATGAGCTGAAGTGTAATAAATATTAACAACATGCTGTATATAAAGCACCAGGGACGACCATTTTCAGAGGAACACATGAAATATAAAATGGAATTAGATTAGATGAGATATACTTTATTGATCTCACAGTGGAGAAATTCTGTTTACACTCCAGTTACCTCAGACAGCAATTAGCCCACAATTATTACTTGTTTACCATAATAATGGCACACATCAGAATTAAAGACAGCACATACACATTTGACATTGTTTATGTGCACTAAGTTTGAAGACGTCCATTATCCCAATTGAGGCAAGTGGGTGAAGGTCACGCAGCAATCCTATGAATCATGAACCACATTAAAAATGACACATTTTTGATGTTTCCACAGCAGAGTAAATGCTGTAAGACTCATGTTTCAACATATTTCACCCACTGGTTCACATTTGGTGATTTTTTTTTTTTTCCAAAGAAATCTGTATTTGAAGCCCTCAAATCTGTGATATTTTTGACTGATATTGATAGAAAATAAAACTAACTCTGAATCATATCAACACAGGCCCCAAAGGACATTTTAAAATTGCAGCAATATCCTTGTATGGATCCTGCTCGGGCTGGAAATGATTCCCGTTTCCATCTTCAAAATCACCACACTATTTCCTGGTGGGTGAAAGTGGGCAAATCTCCATTAAAATTTGGGGGTTTGGTTCAGGAACTTCAGCTTAGTTCAGAACCAAAGACTAGGTCTTGGTTTTAGACTTTGTTCTGGATCCCCCCCACCATTATGTTCTTTTTTTTATTAACGCAAGCACCAAATTTCTAATGCGTAGTCAAACCAGGTCTAAATCATGTATACCTTACCTGGGAATCAGAACCCTTTTTAAAGTTGGGGGAGCAATATTGAGTTGGGGGGTCTGGGGGACCAAATTGCACCATTTTCTAGAAAAATGGTGCAATGGTGCAATTTGGTCCCCCAGACCCCCCAACTCAATATTGCTAGTTTCAAGCTCACCTCTCTTTTCAAAGAATTTGGTTAGCAGCTGATTTCCCTCATTTAGTTTTCTTTCCCTGTCCTTTTTTCTCTTCTTTTTTTAAATCTGGACTTTGATTTTTTTTTTTTTTTTTTTTTTTAGGAAAGACATATTTTATTTCAGCCTAAACACCAGGGCTGCAACTAACGATTATTTTACGAATCAGTTCATCGGTCGATTATTTTTTCGATTAATTGTTTTTTTTTTTTAAACTTACATTTGAGTTTTCAAACAATCAATCAATTTTTTTTTTATATAGCACCAAATCACAACAAACAGTTGCCCCAAGGCGCTTTATATTGTAAGGCAAGGCCATACAATAATTATGTAAAACCCCAACGGTCAAAACGACCCCCTGTGAGCAAGCACTTGGCTACAGTGGGAAGGAAAAACTCTTCTGCTGGGACTGGTTGGGGCTGAGTTTTGCCATTATTTCTTTAAGTGAGTTATTATTAAAAGGCCTTTATCACACAACATCAACATTTGAGCTTGTAACAAAGTTATGTTATATTCTGGTCAAAAACATACCTGGAGTAGTGTTTAGTTTTATTTTGCACATACATACATCACCGACACACCACAGAGAGATTTCCATCAGGTTTAGATGCCGACAGCAACTATCTCAACCACTTACAACATATTACAGCAAGAGTCCACGAAAGTATTTTAAAGGCCTGACTAAAGTGTAATATGTTATATTGAAAAAAGACACAAATGTGCAGTTTACTGCATTTTATTTTTTTTCTTGTGTAAAAACACAGCTTAGATGTGGTTTGACCAAAACAAATTGTCATTAAACTTAAGAAAACAGGGATGAAGTGGAGGTTTAAAAGTCACTAGGTGTTCACAGGAAACACTTATTTCTATATTTATTTATGTTCATTGTTAGTTGGTTTAATCTTTTCTGTTTTGTTTTATCAGATTCTTTTTGTCCGTTAGTTATTATTACTATTATTGTTGTTGTTTCTATTATTATTATTATTATTATCATTGATATATAAATACAAATAAATGAATAAAATATTACAATTTGTAATACATTTGACTCTTTTACAACAACAAACGCTGAGCCATGAATTATTATTGTATACAGAAAACAAATGTGATGCCAGCTGCAACAGTTTAATGCTAACTTCAACATTGAAAACGCCATAGACATGCTAACGCGTTAGCATTGGTCCCGTTTTTAAGTTATAAAATACATCGATCAACTGTTTGAGAAGACCATAACAGGTCAGATTAACATAAAAAGGTAAATGTTACTCAGACATATGCTCTCTGGGGTTTTATTGGGGAAAAATTAAGATTAAGTGAGATAAAACAAAGCACCAGATCGAAGCACTGCTTCGATCTGCGAATCACTGCTTCGATTGGTTCAAGGTTCAAAGCAAAGCCGCCCTGCAGAAACGGTTGATTTATATGGAAGAAACGAATCATTTGTGGTAAAACAAAATTATTTAACAACTAACTGATGACTAAATTAGTTGACAGCTATTTTAATAACTGATTAAATCAATTAGTTGTTTCAGCACTACTAAACACCTCCTCTTTCTGTCAGATCTCGTTTGGGATGTGTGTGTGTGTGTGTGTGTGTGCAGGGGTGGAAGGGCCCTCAGAGATCTTTCAATATTATTGTTAGAGCAGAATTATGTTTTGCAACATTTATACATTCATTCTAATTATATTCTTTTACAACATGAATTGTATGGACATTAATAACATGCAACACAAAAATGTATTTAATGCCAGTTTTTTGTGGGCCCCCCCCCAATGCTCTGGGCCCTGGGTACATAGTACCCTTTACCCCCCCAGTCCGACGCCCCTGCCAATGTCGATTTATGGGTCAACAGATAAACAGGCATTGACATTAACGCCTGCCCGATTGTCCGGGACAAGTGTAAAATGTGATCAGACAAGTAATAGCTCTGAATCGTTGTCCGACCGGACAAGTGGCATTTTTTTGGTTTAAAACGTTCACATTCTTTATTTTCATCGCTCGGAACCAAAATATCTGACTGCCGCCTTTTTGTTTTCTTATTTACATCACATCTTGTGTCGCACCTCGTGAGAAAGCGTCTTCGGTTTTTCCCGCCACTCTCCACGCAGCAGACAATCGGAAAACATGATATCAGTGTGTGCGCGAGACCACTGTATGGAGTGTGTGTTCGTAGTAGAGACATTTTTTGGGGAATCCCACGGGTCACAGGATTCCCGTGGGAATCAACTTTGCTATTTATCACATGATTGGGATGGTAGGGGATTAAAAATTCACGGGAGCAGACGGGAGCGAGAACCAAGGTTTTAGAGCGAGCCGTCCTGCTGTCATTTGAGCGGTCAATTTTCGAAAAAGACGTCGAAAAAATAGCAAAGCCGTCTAAAATTAGGACTGATTCCGATCGTTGCAGCCATGTGTGTGTGTGTGAGTGTGTGTGCTGTGTGTGCGTGAATGAGCTGGCTGCGAGGGGGGGGCTAAGTGCAGAGTGAAAAACAACACAAACTAAACTGTGTCTCTGCCTTTATTTCTCTCTGGACTGTTCTGACGGTTCGTCCTGTTCACTCCGTGTGCACGTGTCGGTGACAGTTAGACTGAAATTATGAGATGAAATAAATTGGTCAGAATTCCTTAAAGTGAGAATATATGAATGAACAGAATAAAAATCACACACGTGTGATTAAAAAAACCTGATGTGTAGAAACTCTGCAGTGACGTTCAGAAGCAGAAATCACCAAAAGCAGCTGAGAACTCTGAACTTTAACAGGCTGTTATTTTACACAGATAATTATTTTAGATGACTTCATGTAGTTGTTTAATGTTCAAACACAAAATGTGACTGAGGAGGAGAAAAAAAAAAAAAGAAAGAGGAAATGAACTCTATAGTCTGCTTTGGGTGGACTTGAACCTTTCAAATGCCGCATGTAACAAAAGGAAACCCTCAACTTGTAACAGAGAGTGACACCAGAAACGCTCACATTATTCACTGAAACTGACCGTGCATACCGCGTGCCTGGAACAACCATCCAAAGCCTTGGCCAAAAGAGTAACAACAGAGGAGATTAAGTTAGACGAACAAGAGGACCAGAGCAGACAAAACAACATTGTTGTACATGGGCTTTGTGAGCAAAAAGAGAACTCTAATGCTTTACAATATATCGCTGCCACAGTGGTTCCCCACGCTGAAGGATGCGCCACCAGAGATATTGAGAGCGCATCATCGAACTGGACCTCCCCAGGGCAGTGTGACCACAAAACCAAGAGTCATAAACTTCATGTGCCTTAGATACACTGACAGAGCAAAGATTTTGAAAGATTTTGTGATTGATGGAAAGGAAATCCGCTTCGCAGATAACTACAGCCTGGCAACACGGGTCAGACGGAAAGCCTGTTATCCTGTTATGGAAAAGGCTCGGCATGGTGGTTTCCAGGTTTTCCTGCTCTACCCAGCTACTATAAAAGTGTCCAAAGGTCATAAGCACGAGTTCTTTGAAGATCCGGAGAAATTGGAGCCATTTCTCAAGAGTCATGGAATTGCAGAATAGAGTCCATTGAAAAGACGTCATGGGCTCAGTTGCTCAGATAAAACTTGTTATATGCTGAAAAACACAGTCACATAGTCGGCTATGCTAAATGCTAAATGTTCCCATTTGCATTCTTCATGTCCCAATTAATGATCGTAAACATCCAAAAGAAGATATAGGTGATAATATACAAATAATGAATGTTTATGAGTTCAATGGTACAAATATTCCATGAGGTGAAAGCTGGAACAAACCATTCAACGAGGCAAAGCCGAGTTGAATGGTTTGTTCCAGCTTTCACAGAATTAAATATTCGTTCCATTGAAAGAATATAAAAACATTCATTATTTGTTTTATATAACGGCTAAAATAGATCCTTGTCATTTGACATTTTATTAATTTATAAAAAACAGAAAAGGGACTTACACTTTGGTGTTTCACTGTAATGTGTAGTCCAGTGATACTGTGCACCGACTTCAGACTTCAGGAGGGGGACTGGAGAGTGTGTTCCAACTACAGGGGGATCACACTCCTCAGCCTCCCCGGTAAGGTCTATTTCAGAGTACTGGAGAGGAGAATTCGACCGATGGTCGAACCTCGGATTCAGGAGGAGCAGTGTGGTTTTCGTCCTGGTCGCGGCACACTGGACCAGCTCTACACGCTCCATCAGGTGCTCAAGGGTTCATGGGAGTTTGCCCAACCAGTCCACATGTTTTTTGTGGATCTGGAGAAGGCATTCGACCGTGTCCCTCGGCACACCCTGTGGGGAGTGCTCCAGGAGTACGGGGTCCGGGGTCCTTTGCTAACGGCTATCCGGTCCCTGTATGACCGCAGCAGGAGCTTGGTTTGCATTGCCGGTAGTAAGTCAAACCTGTTTCCAGTGCACGTTGGCCTCTGCCAGGACTGCCCTTTGTCACCGGTTCTGTTCATTATTTTTACGGACAGAATTTCTAGGCGCAGCCAGGGTGTAGAGGGGGTCTGGTTTGGGAACCACAGAATCTCGTCTCTGCTGTTTGCGGACGATGTGGTTCTGTTGGCTTCATCAAATCAGGACCTTCAGCGTGCACTGGGGCAGTTTGCAGCCGAGTGTGAAGCGTCCGGGATGAAAATCAGCACCTCCAAATCCGAGGCCATGGTTCTCGACCGGAAAAAGGTGCTTTGCCCTCTTCAGGTCGGTGGAGTGTCCTTGCCTCAAGTGGAGGAGTTTAAGTATCTCGGGGTCTTGTTCACGAGTGAGGGATGGATGGAGCGTGACATCGATAGGCAGATCAGTGCAGCATCTGCAGTGATGCGGTCGCTGTATTGGACCATCGTGGTGAAGAGACAGCTGAGTAGAGGGGCAAAGCTCTCGATTTACTGATCGATCTATGTTCCGATCCTCACCTATGGTCATGAGATTTGGCTCATGACCGAAAGAACGAGATTGCGAGTACAAGCGGCCGAGATGAGTTTCCTCCGCAGGGTGGCTGGGCGCTCCCTTAGAGATAGGGTGAGGAGCTCGGTCACTCGGGAGGAGCTCGGGGTCGAGCCGCTGCTCCTCCACGTCGAAAGGAGTCAGTTGAGGTGGCTCGGGCATCTTTTCCGGATGCCCCCTGGAAGCCTCGCTGGAGAGGTGTTCCGGGCACGTCCCACTGGGAGGAGGCCCCGGGGAAGACCCAGGACACGCTGGAGGGACTACATCTCTTGGCTGGCTTGGGAACGCCTTGGGGTTCCCAAGCCAAAACAGACAAAACAACATTGTTGTACATGGGCTTTGTGAGCAAAAAGAGAACTCTAATGCTTTACAATATATCGCTGCCACAGTGGTTCCCCACGCTGAAGGATGCGCCACCAGAGATCATGAGAGCGCATCATCGAACTGGACCTCCCCGGGGCAGTGTGACCACAAAACCAAGAGTCATAAACTTCATGTTCCTTAGATACACTGACAGAGCAAAGATTTTGAAAGATTTTGTGATTGATGGAAAGGAAATCCGCTTCGCAGATAACTACAGCCTGGCAACACGGGTCAGACGGAAAGCCTGTTATCCTGTTATGGAAAAGGCTCGGCATGGTGGTTTCCAGGTTTTCCTGCTCTACCCAGCTACTATAAAAGTGTCCAAAGGTCATAAGCACGAGTTCTTTGAAGATCCGGAGAAATTGGAGCCATTTCTCAAGAGTCATGGAATTGCAGAATAGAGTCCATTGAAAAGACGTCATGGGCTCAGTTGCTCAGATAAAACTTGTTATATGCTGAAAAACACAGTCACATAGTCGGCTATGCTAAATGCTAAATGTTCCCATTTGCATTCTTCATGTCCCAATTAATGATCGTAAACATCCAAAAGAAGATATAGGTGATAATATACAAATAATGAATGTTTATGAGTTCAATGGTACAAATATTCCAATGCCTTGGGGTTCCCCCGGAGGAGGTGTGTGTGGATCGGGAGGTCTGGGTGGCTTTGCTTGAGCTGCTGCCCCCGTGACCCGACTCCGGATAAAGCAGAAGAAAATGGATGGATGGGTTTCTCTTGCAGAGCTGCCTAAAAAGGGATTGAAATTGGCACATTTTAATATTCATAGTCTTAGAAATAAGGTAACTGACATCTCAAATATATTACTAGAAGATAATGTTCATATCATGGGGATTACAGAGACTTATTTGGATTCCAGGTTTGAAGACTTCTCTTTATATATCCAAGGCTACAGCATATATAGAAAAGATAGAAAAGCAAGTGGCGGTGGAGTCGCCCTCTATATACAGGAACATTTACCAGTAAAAATAAGAATGGATTTAATGTTACCTGAGATGGAAGTATTATGGCTTGAAGTCCAAATGCCACATTTAAAGCCCTTACTGGTCTCCTGTTGTTACTGCCCACCCAACGCAAATTTTTATTATTTAGGTAGTTGTGCCATGATAGACAATGTGTGCGATAGTCAAAATGAAGTTTATATTATGGGAGACCTTCATGTAGACTGGAAGCCCCTGCAGTGTCCTTTAAGGAACAAACTTAAATCTGTTACCGAGGCATGTGGCCTAACACAACTGGTCACCAAACCAACTCCTATATGCTGTAGGAGTGATGGATCCAAAACATCAACTGTGACTGACCATATTTATACTAACTCTGGTGATTTGTGTACTAAAGCGATATCAATCCCAGCAGGCTGCAGTGATCATAATCTAATAGCAGTGGCGAGGAAAACAAAAGTTCCAAAAGGACGGCATAAAATAATATTCAAAAGGTCACACAAACAATTTTCAGAAGATGATTTTAGAGGGGACATTCAGAATATTTATTGGGATGAGGTACTGTTGTGTAATAATCCAGATGATGCAGTTGAAATTTTTAATAAGATGTTTTTACAAGTAAATGATAGACACACCCCTTTAGAAAAGATAACACAAACTAAGATCCGGATGGATTGATGCAGAGCTTAAGGACTGAATGGTACAAAGAGACGAGGCTAAAAAAGTGGCAGTTACTTCTAATTATTAATCTGAGTGGCAGATATATCACAAATTGAGAAATTATGCGACTAAATTAAACAAAAAGAAGGTATACTATAGAAATGTGATTATGAATGACAGATAGGACAGCAAGAAATTATGGAGTATCCTAAATAACATGTTAGGAAGAAATGCTAAATCTACACCATCATTTCTTGAAACAGGGGGTCATTTTATGACAAAGCCTCTAGATATAGCCAATCACTTAAATTATTGTTTTTATGATAAAATTAACAAGATTCGGGCTGATATGGCTCAAACTAATAACGTAAAAGCAGAAGGATCAATAAGGGACATTATTAGCACTTTACCGAGGCGTTGCTAGGCTGGTAGCGTAGATTTACGTTGACACTACCTGGCTATACCCGCCCGCTGTGCATAAACAATGTCAATGTCATAGCGCACGCAGCCCAAGAACTGTCCGCAGAGGAAAAGATGAAAAGGTGAGAAGTGTGTGTTGGTCCCAATATGGATATGCCGGATGATTTTATCATTGATAGTCTGACAACGAACAGCAGCCAAAGCAGCCAGCTTGATGAGGACCCACTGGCAAATTTGGAGAGCAGCGCGCACCAGCCAACACAACAAAAGTTAAAGTGAGCCAACTTTTTATGTACGTGTTTGCTGGGTGTTGTGCGTTTTGAAATGACATTAAATATTGTTAATGTGATTCCACATGTTGTGTATCTCAGTAAGTGATAATAATGCAAATAACATGCTGTTGTCATGCGGTATGCATTTTCAGAGGCCGACTTAGACTCGGGTGAATGTCTGTCATTTCGGGCAACTGGCCATGGACGAACTCGGGCGAATATCTGTCATTTCGGGCGACTGGCCATGGACGAACTCGGGCGAATATCTGTCATTTTGAGCGACTGGGCATGGGCGACTGGGCATGGACGCTGGGCCTCTGAAAATGCATACCGCACAACAACAGCATGTTATTCTATTGATATTATGGCAGAGAAGATTTGTAAATTTGAGTTAATAAATATTACTGTGGGCCAGGTAGAACGTAAAGAAAAACTGTTGGGTGTTGATAATATTGATTCAAAATTACTGAAACTTGCTGCAAGGTCAGATGCTGTCCCAGTGGCTCACATTGTAAATTTAAGTTCTGAGGACAGTGTTTATCCATAGGCATGGAAAATGGCAAAGATTGTGCCATTATCAAAAAGTGCTGCTGCACAATTCTGCGGCCCGAACAATAGACTGATTAGTCTGTTACCTACTCTGAGCAAGATCATGGAGAGAATTGTCTTTGAACAAATTCATAAATATTTTTCAGATAATTTAAATTCTGATTTTTAACATGCATACCAGGCAGGTCATTCAGTGTCTACAGCTATGGCCCAGATGACAAATGATTGGCTGATGCATTAGATAATAAAAGGTTAGCAGGAGCTGTATTGTTAGATTTCAGCTGTGCTTTTGATCTTATTGATCACAACCTCTAGTTACAAAAAAATGCAATATTATGGTTTCAGTTCAGCAGCATCTCCTTGGCTTAACAGTTATTTGAAAAAAACAGGAGGCAAATTGTCTTTTTTTAAAGGAAGCATCTTGGATGAGAAAACCGTTTGTTGTGAGGTTCCACAGGGAAGCTGCCTAGGACCTCTCCTGTTTTCTATACAGTAGGGAAAATAAGTATTTGATCCACTGTCGATTTTGCAAGTTTCCCACCTACAAAAAATGCAAAGGTCTGTAATTTTTATCATAGGTACACTTCAACTGTGAGAGACAGAATCTAAAAAAAAAAAAAAAAAAAAAATCCAGAAAATCACATTGTATTATTGTAAATCAATGTATTATCCATCCATTTTCGACCGCTTTATCTGGAGTCAGGTCGCGGGGGCAGCAGCTCAAGCAAAGCCGCCCAGACCTCCTGATCCACACACACACACACACACACACCTCCCCCAGCTCCTCCGGGGCACCCCCAAGGCGTTCCCAAGCCAGCCGAGAGACGTAGTCCCTCCAGTGTGTCCTGGGTTTTCCCCGGGCCTCCCGATGGGACGTGCCTGGAACACCTCTCCAGCGAGGCGTCCAGGAGGCATCCAGAAAAGATGCCCGAGCCACCTCAACTGGCTCCTATCGACGTGGAGGAGCAGCGGCTCGACTCCGACCTTCTCCCGAGTGACTGTGCTCCTCACCCTATCTCTAAGGGAGCGCCCAGCCACCCTGCGGAGGAAACTCATCTCGGCCGCTTGTACTCGCGATCTCGTTCTTTCGGTCATGAGCCAAATCTCATGACCATAGGTGAGGATCGGAACGTAGATCAATCAGTAAATCGAGAGCTTTGCCCCCCTACTCAGCTCTCTCTTCACCACGATGGTCCAATACAGCGACCGCATCACTGCAGACGCTGCACCGATCTGTCTATCGATCTCACGCTCCATCCGTCCCTCACTCGTGAACAAGACCCCCAGATACTTAAACTCCTCCACTTGAGGCAAGGACACTCCACCAACCTGTAGAAGGCAAAGCACCTTTTTCCGGTTGAGAACCATGGCCTCAGATTTGGAGGTGCTGACTTTAATCCTGGACGCTTCACACTCGGCTGCAAACCACCCCAGTGCACACTGAAGGTCCTGATTTGATGAAGCCAACAGATTCTATGGTTCCCAAACCAGACCCCCTCCACACCCTGGCTGGGCCTAGAAATTCTGTCCATAAAGATAATGAACAGAACCTGTGACAAAGGGCAGCCCTGGTGGAGGCCAACGTGCACTGGAAACAGGTTTGACTTACTACCGGCAATGCAAACCAAGCTCCTGCTGCGGTCATACAGGGACCGGATAGCCCTCAGCAAAGGACCCCGGACCCCGTACTCCCGGAGCACCCCCACAGGGTGCCCCGAGGGACATGGTCGAACGCCTTCTCCAGATCCACAAAGCACATGTGGACTGGTTGGGCAAACTCCCAAGAACCCTCGAGCACCCGATGGAGCGTGTAGAGCTGGTCCAGTGTGCCGCGACCAGGACGAAAACCACACTGCTCCTCCTGAATCCGAGGTTTGACTATCGGTCGAATTCTCCTCTCCAGTACTCTGGAATAGACCTTACCGGGGAGGCTGAGGAGTATGATCCCCCTGTAGTTGGAACACACCCTCCGGTCCCCCTTCTTAAACAGAGGGACCACCACCCCAGTCTGCCAATCCAGAGGCACTGTCCCCGACCGCCACGCGATGTTGCAGAGGCGTGTCAGCCAAGACAGTCCCACAACATCCAGAGACTTAAGGTACTCAGGACGGATTTCATCCACCCCAGGAGCCTTGCCACCGAGGAGCTTTCTAACCACCTCGGTGACTTCGGCCTGGGTAATGGATGATTCTGCCTCTGAGTCCCCAGTCTCTGCTTCCTCTTCGGAAGATGTGACGATGGGACTGAGGAGATCCTCGAAGTATTCCTTCCACCGCCCAACAACATCCCCAGTCAGGGTCAACAGCCCCACCCACACCATAAACAGTGCTGGTGGAGAGCTGCTTCCGCCTCCTGAGGCGTCGGACGGTTTGCCAGAATTTCTTCAAGGCTGACCGATAGTCCTCCTCCATGGTCTCCCCGAACTCCTCCCATACCCGAGTTTTTGCTTCTGTGACTGCACGGGCTGCAGCACGCTTGACCTGCCGGTACCTGTCAGCTGCCTCTGGGGTCCCACTTACCAACAAGGACAAGTAGGACTCCTTCAGCTTGACGGCATCCCTTACTTCTGGCGTCCACCACCGTGTTCGGGGATTGCCGCCGCGACAGGCACCAGAGACCTTATGACCACAGCTACGAGCGGCCGCATCGACAATGGAGGTGGAGAACATGGTCCACTCGGACACCATATCTCCAACCTCCCCCGGGATCTGGGAGAAACTCTCCTGGAGGTGGGAGTTGAAGACCTCGCTGACAGAGGGTTCCGTCAGTCGTTCCCAGCAGACCCTCACAATACGTTTGGGCCTGCCAGGTCTGATCCGCTTCCTCCCTTCCCAGCGGATCCAACTCACCACCAGGTTTTGATCGGTCGACAGCTCAGCCCCTCTCTTCACTTGAGTGTCCAAGACACGTGGCCGAAGGTCAGATGATACAACTACAAAGTCGATCATCAACCTCCGGCTCAGGATGTCCTGGTGCCACGTGCACTTATGGACACCCTTGTGCTTGAACATGGTGTTCGTGATGGACAAACTGTGACTAGCATAGAAGTCCAACAACTGAACACCACTCGGGTTCAGATCGGGGAGGCCAAGCTTCCCGATCACGCCCCTCCAGGTCTCACTGTCGTTGCCCACATGGGCACTGAAATCCCCCAGGAGAACAATGGAGTCCCCAGTCGGAGCGCTATCTGGTACCCCTCCCAGGGACTCCAAGAAGGTCGGGTACTCTGCACTGCCACTCGGCCCATAGGCCGAGACAACAGTGAGAGACCTGTCCCCAACCCGAAGGCGTAGGGACACGACCCTCTCGTTAACCGGAGTGAACTCCAACACATAGCGACTGAGCTGGGGAGCAATAAGCAATGCAACCCCAGCTCTGCCTCTCCCCGTGGGCAACGCCAGAAAAGTGGAGCGTCCACCCCCTCTCCAGGAATTGGGTACCAGAGCCCAAGCTGCGCGTGGAGGTGAGCCTATCTCTAGTCAGTATCTCTCAACCTCCTGCACAAGCTCAGGCTCCTTCCCCCCAAGCGAGGTGACATTCCACGTCCCAACAGCCAGAGGCTGTGAGCGCGGACCAGGCCGCCGGGCCACCCGCCCTCGACCGCCACCCAATCCTCTCTGCACCCGACCCCCACGGCCCCCTCTGCAGGTGGTGAACCCACAAGGAGGGCGGGGCCACGTTGCTCGTGGGCCCACAACATAAGATGACTGTCAATCTTCCTCATTCTGGGGCTCCATGCAAGATCTCACTTTGTGGGGTAAAGATGATTCTGAGAAAGCTCAGAACTACACAGGAGGACCTGGTCAATGACCTGAAGAGAGCTGGGACCACAGTCACAAAGATTACATTAGTAACACATGATGCTGTCATGGTTTAAAATCCTGCAGGGCAGCAAGGTCCCCCTGCTCAAGCCAGCACATGTCCAGGCCCATTTGAAGTTCACCAGTGACCATCTGGATGATCCAGAGGAGGCATGGGAGAAGATCATGTGGTCAGATGAGACTAGAATAGAGCTTTTTGGCATCAATTCCACTCGCCATGTTTGGAGGATGAAAACAACCCCAAGAAAACCATCCCAACCGTGAAGCATGGGGGTGGAAACATCATACACTGGGGGTGATCTTCTGCAAAGGGGACAGGACAATGTATCAGGGCAGGAGTCATGTATTTTGGCAAACAACCTCCTTCCCTCAGTAAGAGCATTGAAGATGGGTCATGGCTGGGTCTTCCAGCATGACAATGACCCCAAACACACAGCCAGGGCAACTAAGGAGGGGCTCCGTAAGAAGCATTTCAAGGTCCTGGAGTGGCCTGGCCAGTCTCCAGACCTGAACTCAATAGAAAATCTTTGGAGGGAGCTGAAACTCCAAACCTGAAAGATCTAGAGAAGATCTGTATGGAGGAGTGGACCAAAATCCCTGCTGCAGTGTGTTAAAACTTGGTCAAGAACTACAGGAAACATCTGACCTCTGTAATGGCAAACAAATGTTTCTGTCCCAAATGTTAAGGTCTGTTTTTCTATTGTATCAAATACTTATTTCATGCAATAAACTGTAAATTAATTATCTGCAGGGAAAACTTGGGAGAACTTGCAAAATTGACAGTGGATCAAATACTTATTTTCCCCACTGTATATACATATGAGTTGCCGTTAGTCTTGGAGAAAGCTAAAATATCAATGTATGCTGATGACTCAACTACATATTCATCACATACTAATGTCCAAGAACTCTAAATTGTTCTTAGTGAAGCTCTAACAACTGTGTTGGAGTGGCTAGTTCTAAATATTGGCAAGACAAAAAGTATTGTTTTTGGAGCCAAACACATGTTGCTGACTGAACCCAAGCTGAGGCTTGCTGTCAAAGATGTAACTGTTGAACAGGTCAACGAGACCAGACTGCTTGGAGTTGAAATTGACTCTGAACTATCATGGTCCAAACACATTAGTAAAGCAGTACGTAGGATGGGCAGGGGTCTTTCACCGGTGCAAAGATGCGCCCACCTCTTACTTCCTAATGTTACTGCTGATGTGGTAAAAAATTCTTGTTCTGTCACAGTTAGATTATTCCTCTGAGATTTGGTCTTGTGCTGCTACAACACACATAAATGCTCTACAACTGGTCCAAAACAGAGCTGCACTCAGAACTGATGTGAACTGGATGCACAACACACTGTCCTGGTTTAAAGTAAAAGAGAGATGTACAGCCTCATTATTGAACTTGACGAGGAGCATTCTTAGAACTAAATCTCCAAATGTACTTTATAAAGAATTATTGTTCAGTCAGAATGAACATGATTATGATAGTGGACATGCCATGGAAGGCAGATTTATAAAACCTAAAGCGCAAACAAATAAAGGAACAAGTGCGGTAATGTATAGAGCGATGTTTGGCTGGAACACTGTGCCAAGGGACATTATTAATGCAACCAGTGAACATCAGTTTAAAGTCCTTTTGAAAAGGCATCTTCTGAGAATTTAACATTTGGATTTATTGACCATATTAGGAAATTATATGTAGTCAATCATTTGACAAGAATGAATTAACTGTGAGTAACCATACTGAGCCAAAGGCTTCTCTCTAAACTGGGTCCTGTCAAAGGGTATTTCTGTTTTTATTATTTATATATGTGTAGTGGTGTGGTGTTGTGAAGGCTGGTGGAAACACTGTTCTGTGAGCACCATGTTGGGTTGACTCCAGGAGAGTAGCTGTACTTGCTACAGCTAATGGAGATCAAATAAATATTAAAATCCTGAATTATTTATCTAAGTTCATTCCACTTTCCATAGGCCCACTGGTGTCTGAGAAGTGCTCATCATATGGAGAAAATGGCCCATTACGCCCCCTTTCCACAGGGTGCTGTTCCATTTCCGATCACCCACAATCCTCCCCCCCGCCCACAAAAGGTGCAAAAATGGGAAGAAACTGCTTACTCCAGCTTGCCTCCTAACAGGCTGCCTTTTAAAGGGCAACCTGCCTGAAAATGAAAATAAGGAGCTGCAGCCTTGGCCAGAACCGCAACAAACGCTGCTACTGCGGCAATTTACTAAGCTGACAGGTTAACCTCTGTTTGGGTGGTTCTTACTCGCGGCTGTGGGTCCAGCCTTTACAGATGTATCCATGTCAGCTGGTAAAACACTCCTTGCACAACAAAAGTGAAGTGAAAGGCTCCAGACAGGAGAATCAGTCAGTCTAGGGCTAGGATTAAACTTAACTTCCTGTTTGTCAGTGACTGCTGGAACAGAAAGTGGGTCAGTGCAAACCAAACCAGTCGAGCAGTGTGATGATGCGAGTGTGAGATTTACCAGGAGCTCCGGTCCACAGGCTTTTCTGCAGGAACACAGAAAAGCGGCAGCTGAATAAGGAGGACGGCATGATAAAACTGGCAACAGACACACCAGCACCCCTCAATGTCCAACTTCACTGTGGAGAACAAAAAACATCCAGATGTCGGAATCACACCAACAACTCGTCAGGACGGTAATAAGCAATGGGCCAGTCACAGGCGGACACACAAACCCACGTTTCCACGAGAACTGTCTGTGTTACATAGAAAAATGTCTGCTCATTGTCTCTGTCCTGTAGGATGATCACTGGGTTTTTCATTTAAAGCTGCTTTTCAGGGATGCCCCGAGCTGGTGCTTTCCAGTCCGACCACATTCTGCCTCAGACATATTTTTAGCCTCTGAATGTATTTTCTGGAGGAATTTCAGACATTTTAAAAGCAGCAGCTGTATAGTCGGAGTACTGGGCGGGACACGCATGCAATAAATGTGCACATGTAAGAATCTCATACACTAAACGTACGTGCAGCCGTGCCGGCTCGTTTAGCAGAAAAGGACACACGCAGAGGGAGTGTTGTTTTGTTCTCTGTGCAGGACACATTACACCAGTTTGTTAATATTGAAAATTTCACTAGTAGCACCTTCTTCTACTCAGAACCGCCTTTATTGTCATTTTAATTTGCATTACAATGAGATCTGAGTGCAACTCCAAAAAGGTGCTTTCCGTGGTGCAAGTGATTTTTAGCCAAATAAAAGATAATAAAATTTAACAGCAAATTATTCAGAGTATATGTACAACTAATGTAAACATAAGGTAAAATAAAATAAAATGAAATGTGGACCCAGTAGAATGTAAAATGAGAATTATTTACAACTGTGGAATCCTATTGCACGGGAATATTGCACATGGTTACAGATATTGCACAAGAAACTTGATGGTGCGGATTAGAGTGATTTGTTTTTGTTCAGAGCAGTGATCACTCCGGGGAGAAATCTGTCCCTGAGTCTGTTTGTCCTAGTTTTGATTGACCTATACCGTCGGCCGGAGGGTCGTAGGTCAAACAGGTGGTTGCTAGGGTGGGATGTGTCTTTGCAGATGCTGGCAGCTCTGCTGAGGTAGCAAGAGCTGGCAATGTCCTCCAGGCTGGGCAGAGAGCAGCCAGTGACTCCCTGGGCCGTTTTGATCACCCTCTGCAGCGCTCTCCTGTCTGCTGCTGTGCACCCCCCGTACCACGCTGTGATGCAGTACGTCAGGATCCTCTCGATGGTGGCTCTGTAGAACAACACCAGCAGCTTCTCCTCCAGATTGTTTCTCCTGAGCACCTCAGGAAGTGGAGTCGCTGCTGGGCTTTCTTTGCTCTTCGCTACTCAGAACAGTAATCCCAAACATCAGGGGGATGATGGGATTACTCTCCAAAAACAAAAGCTTGTGCAAGGTGAGGATATATCCCTAGATTAAATTAAAACAATGTCCCCAGAAATAGAATGATATTTGAAAAACCTATTGAGGAGAAACATGAAATTATGGCCACAGGCTGTTAATTTGGCATGATAGGCTTGTTCCCTGGCTCTATTTTGGTCGTGAAGTGTAAGCATACTGCCACCAATTAAAAGGAAGATATTTCATGGGATTTCTGATGAAAACTGGAAAACAATTTCAATTCAATTTCAATTTATTTTCATTTATGTAGCGCCAAATCACAGAGTTTCCTCAAACCGCTTCACACAGGTAAGGTCTAACCTTACTAACCCGCAGAGCTACAGTGGTAAGGAAAAACTATTCATCATCTAACTCGGGCGAATATCTGTCATTTTGGGCGACTGAACGTGAACGCCGGGCCTCTGCAAATGCATACCACCCTCCAAAAGCATGTTATTGTATTATTATTCAGTTACTGAGCATAAAGTTCATATTTAAACTCCAACATTACACCTCAATTACATGTCTTCATCATAAGGGTCTGATAACAAAATGTTAGGAGTCTGTCATTTTTTATGTGTGTGTGTGTGTATGTGTATACAGTGAGGCAAACAAGTATTTGATCCACTGTCAATTTTCCCACCTACAAAGAATGGAGAGGTCTGTAATTTTTATCGTAGGTACACTTCACCTGTGAGAGACAATCTTAAAAATAAATAAAATAAATCAGAAAATCACATAGTACAGTTTCTTAAATACAACCCCAATTCCAATGAAGTTGGGAGGTTGTGTAAAATGTAAATAAAACAGAATACAATGATTTGCAAATCTTCTTCAACCTATATTCAACTGAATACACCACATAGACAAGATATTTAATGTTCAAACTGATAAACTTTATTGTTTTTGTGCAAATATTTGCTCATTTTGAAATGGATGCCTGCAACACATTTCAAAAAAGTTGGGACAGGGGCAACAAAAGACTTGTAAAGCTGATGAATGCTCAAAGAACACCTAACTAGAAACAGGTGAGTGTCATGATTGGGTATAAGAGGAGCATCACCAAAAGGCTCAGCCGTTCATAAGTAAAGATGGGGTGAGGATCACCACTTTGTGAACAACTGCATGAAAAAAATAGTCCAACAGTTTAAGCACAATGTTGCTGATGATTGATGATTCCATCATCTACAGTCCATAATATAATCAGAAGATTCAGAGAATCTGGAGAACTTTATACATGTAAGCAGCAAGGCTGAAAACCAACAATGAATGCCTGTGACCTTCGATCCCTCAGGAGGCACTGCATTAAAAACCGACATCATTTTGTAAAGGATCTTACCACGTGGGCTCAGGAACACTTCAGAAAACCATTGTCAGTTAACAGTTCGTCACTACATCTACAAGTGCAAGTTAAAATTCTACCATGCAAAGGGAAACCCAAACAACAACAACATCCAGAAACACCGCCGCCTTCTCTGGGCCCGAGCTCATTTGAAATGGACAGACACAAAGTGGAAAAGTGTGCTGTGGTCTGATGAGTCCACATTTGAAATTGTTTTTGGAAATCATGGCCGTCATGTCCTCTGGACAAAAGAGGAAAAAGATTGTTACCAGTGCAAAATTCAAAAGCCAGCATCTGTGATGGTATGGGGGTGTGTTAGTGCCCATGGCATGGACAACTTACACATCTGTGATGGTATGGGGGTGTGTTAGTGCCCATGGCATGGACAACTTACACATCTGTGATGGCACCATCAATGCTGAAAGGTACATCCAGGTTTTGGAGCAACACATGCTGCCATCCAAGCAACGTCTTTTTCAGGGACGTCCCTGCTTATTTCAGCAAGACAATGCCAAGCCACATTCTGCACGTGTTACAACAGCGTGACTTCGTAGTAAAAGAGTGTGGGTACTAGACTGGCCTGCCTGCAGTCCAGACCTGTCACCCACTGAAAATGTGTGGCACATTATGAAGCGCAAAATACGACAACGGAGACCCCGGACTGTTGAACAACTGAAGTCGTACATCAAGCAAGAATGGGAAAGAATTCCACCTACAAAGCTCCAACAATTAGTGTCCTCAGTTCCCAAACGCTTATTGAGTGTTGTTAGAAGGAAAGGTGATGTAACACAGTGGGAAACATACCACTGTTCCAGCTTTTTAGAAACGTGTTGCAGGCATCCATTTCAAAATGAGCAAATATTTGCACAAAAACAACAAAGTTTATCAGTTTGAACATTACATATCTTGTCTTTGTGGTGAATTCAATTGAATATAGGTTGAAGAGGATTTGAAAATCATCCAAACTTCAATTAGTAGGGTTGCCAAGGCCCCCAGGTGGAGAGAAGGTGTGTCACATCATGACATACTTTTGTTTTTGGCATTTTCTGGTAGACTGGTCCATCCTGCATAGGATTTCAGAGGCCTGCTCGGGCAAATCTCCCGAGAAAAGTGTGATTTGTCTCTTTTTTTTAATTTTGGGGGAGGATAAAAATTGCCCTGAAATTAGGGGTGGGGAAAATAAATACAGTTTTCACAATGTTTCTTCAACTTTATTCCAACATATTTGGTATCAATACAAAGCTTATAAAGTCTACTACAAGAACACTGGCCTCTACTGGTGGTTGGCTCTCACTGCGGTATTGTATCACTTCCTGTTCCGGAGCACAGCAGTGTTTTGCTGTATCTGTTAGCTGTTTAATCTGCGTAGATAGATTGATCTAGATAACGATTTATTTCACAGTGTAATCTTCACGTGCCTTAACTAAAGCACTCCGTCTGCTGAATCACCTCTAAATTATTTACACATTATTCACTTTGTGTGTTTTAGGAATCCGCTAGCTTAACACAGCTATTAGCTCTTAGCCGGTTTAGCATGGTGGCTTCTCCTGTCTCTCCTGCACTTTTCTGCTCTGGGTGTGAAATGTATAGTTATTCCTCGGCCTCCTTTAGTAGTAATGGCACTTGTAATAAGTGTAGCTTGTTCGTAGCTTTGGAGGCCAGGCTGGGCGAATTGGAGACTCGGCTCCGCACCTTGGAAAATCCTACAGCTAGCCAGGCCCCTGTAGTTGGTGTGGCCCAAGGTAGCTTAGCCGACGTTAGCTGTCCCCCAGCGGATCCCGAGCAACCGGGAAAGAAGGCCGGCTGGGTGACTGTGAGGAGGAAGCGTAGTCCTAAACAGAAGCCCCCTGTACACCACCAACCCGTTCACATCTCTAACCGTTTTTCCCCACTCAGCAACCGTAGTCAAATGTCTTCCAGGGGCCAGAGCAGGCGACATTGAAGGAAATTTGAAACTGCTGGCTAAGGCTAAGCATAAATTTGGTAAGATTGTAATTCACGTCGGCAGTAATGACACACGGTTACGCCAATCGAAGGTCACTAAAATTAACATTGAATCAGTGTGTAACTTTGCAAAAACAATGTCGGACTCTGTAGTTTTCTCTGGGCCCCTCCCCAATCAGACTGGGAGTGACATGTTTAGCCGCATGTTGAATCTTGAATTGCTGGCTGTCTGAGTGGTGCCCAAAAAATGAAGTGGGCTTCATAGATAATTGACAAAGCTTCTGGGGAAAACCTGGTCTTGTTAGGAGAGACGGCATCCATCCCACTTTGGATGGAGCAGCTCTCATTTCTAGAAATCTGGCCAATTTTATTAAACCCTCCAAACCGTGACTATCCAGGGTTGGGACCAGGAAGCAGAGTTGTAGTCTTACACACCTCTCTGCAGCTTCTCTCCCCCTGCCATCCCCCCAACACCCCATCCCCGTAGAGACGGTGCCTGCTCCCAGACCACAAATAACCAGCAAAAATATATTTAAGCATAAAAATTCAAAAAGAAAAAAATAATATAGCACCTTCAACTGCACCACAGACTAAAACAGTTAAATGTGGTCTATTAAACATTAGGTCTCTCTCTTCTAAGTCCCTGTTAGTAAATGATATAATAATTGATCAACATATTGATTTATTCTGCCTTACAGAAACCTGGTTAACCTCAACACTGCATTTAATCTATTGTTAGCTTCAATTGGCTTCGCTCAAAATGTAAATGAGTCCACCCACCACTTTAATCATACTTTAGATCTTGTTTTGACTTATGGTATGGAAATTGAAGACTTAACAGTATTCCCTGAAAACCCCCTTCTGTCTGATCATTTCTTAATAACATTTACTTTTACTCTGATGGACTACCCAGCAGTGGGGAATAAGTTTCATTACAGTAGACGTCTTTCAGAAAGCGCTGTAACTAGGTTTAAGGATATGATTCCTTCTTTATGTTCTCTAATGCCATATACCAACACAGTGCAGAGTAGCTACCTAAACTCTGTAAGTGAGATAGAGTATCTCGTCAATAGTTTTACATCCTCATTGAAGACAACTTTGGATGCTGTAGCTCCTCTGAAAAAGAGAGCTTTAAATCAGAAGTGCATGACTCCGTGGTATAACTCACAAACTCGCAGCTTAAAGCAGATAATCCGTAAGTTGGAGAGGAAATGGTGTCTCACTAATTTAGAAGATCTTCACTTAGCCTGGAAAAAGAGTCTGTTGCTCTATAAAAAAGCCCTCCGTAAAGCTAGGACATCTTAATACTCATCACTAATTGAAGAAAATAAGAACAACCCCAGGTTTCTTTTCAGCACTGTAGCCAGGCCGACAAAGAGTCAGAGCTCTATTGATCCGAGTATTCCTTTAACTTTAACTAGTAATGACTTCATGACTTTCTTTGCTAATAAAATTTGAACTATTAGAGGAAAAATTACTCATAACCATCCCAAAGACGTATCGTTATCTTTGGCTGCTTTCAGTAATGCTGGTATTTGGTTAGACTCTTTCTCTCCGATTGTTCTGTCTGAGTTATTTTCATTAGTTACTTCCTCCAAACCATCAACATGTCTATTAGACCCCATTCCTACCAGGCTGCTCAAGGAAGCCCTACCAATAATTAATGCTTCGATCTTAAATATGATCAATCTATCTTTATTAGTTGGCTATGTACCACAGGCTTTTAAGGTGGCAGTAATTAAACCATTACTTAAAAAGCCATCACTTGACCCAGCTATCTTAGCTAATTATAGGCCAATCTCCAACCTTCCTTTTCTCTCAAAAATTCTTGAAAGGGTAGTTGTAAAACAGCTAACTGATCATCTGCAGAGGAATGGTCTATTTGAAGAGTTTCAGTCAGGTTTTAGAATTCATCATAGTACAGAAACAGCATTAGTGAAGGTTATCTTCTTATGGCCTCAGACAGTGGACTCATCTCTGTGCTTGTCCTGTTAGACCTCAGTGCTGCTTTTGATACTGTTGACCATAAAATTTTATTACAGAGATTAGAGCATGCCATAGGTACTAAAGGCACTGCGCTGCGGTGGTTTGAATCATATTCATCTAATAGATTACAATTTGTTCATGTAAATGGGGAATCTTCTTCACAGACTAAGGTTAATTATGGAGTTCCACAAGGTTCTGTGCTAGGACCAATTTTATTCACTTTATACATGTTTCCCTTAGGCAGTATTATTAGAAAGCATTGCTTAAATTTTCATTGTTACACAGATGATACCCAGCTTTATCTATCCATGAAGCCAGAGGACACACACCAATTAGTTAAACTGCAGGATTGTCTTACAGACATAAAGACATGGATGACCTCTAATTTCCTGCTTTTAAATTCAGATAAAACTGAAGTTATTGTACTTGGCCCCACAAATCTTAGAAACATGGTGTCTAACCAGATCCTTACTCTGGATGGCATTACCCTGACCTCTAGTAATACTGTGAGAAATCTTGGAGTCATTTTTGATCAGGATATGTCATTCAATGCGCATATTAAACAAATATGTAGGACTGCTTTTTTGCATTTGTGTAATATCTCTAAAATTAGAAAGGTCTTGTCTCAGAGTGATGCTGAAAAACTAATTCATGCATTTATTTCCTCTAGGCTGGACTATTGTAATTCATTATTATCAGGTTGTCCTAAAAGTTCCCTGAAAAGCCTTCAGTTAATTCAAAATGCTGCAGCTAGAGTACTAACGGGGACTAGAAGGAGAAAGCATATCTCACCCATATTGGCCTCTCTTCATTGGCTTCCTGTTAATTCTAGAATAGAATTTAAAATTCTTCTTCTTACTTATAAGGTTTTGAATAATCAGGTCCCAGCTTATCTTAGGGACCTCATAGTACCATTTCACCCCAATAGAGCGCTTCGCTCTCAGACTGCAGGCTTACTTGTAGTTCCTAGGGTTTGTAAGAGTAAAATGGGAGGCAGAGCCTTCAGCTTTCAGGCTCCTCTCCTGTGGAACCAGCTCCCAATTCAGATCATTGAGACAGACACCCTCTCTACTTTTAAGATTAGGCTTAAAACTTTCCTTTTTGCTAAAGCTTATAGTTAGGGCTGGATCAGGTGACCCTGAACCATCCCTTAGTTATGCTGCTATAGACTTAGACTGCTGGGGGGTTCCCATGATGCACTGTTTCTTTCTCTTTTTGCTCTGTATGCACCACTCTGCATTTAATCATTAGTGATCGATCTCTGCTCCCCTCCACAGCATGTCTTTTTCCTGGTTCTCTCCCTCAGCCCCAACCAGTCCCAGCAGAAGACTGCCCCTCCCTGAGCCTGGTTCTGCTGGAGGTTTCTTCCTGTTAAAAGGGAGTTTTTCCTTCCCACTGTCGCCAAGTGCTTGCTCACAGGGGGTCGTTTTGACCGTTGGGGTTTTTCTGTAATTATTGTATGGCTTTTGCCTTACAATATAAAGCGCCTTGGGGCAACTGTTTGTTGTGATTTGGCGCTATATAAATAAAATTGACTGATTATTCATACTCTGTGACAAATGGCCCAAAAATAAAATTCTGCCAGGATATATAAACTGTTGAGCACAACTGTTAACAGCTGTTAAAGATGAGGGTTGAGTTCAGCAGTACTGTGTATGTACCATCTGTAGTTTTGTGGAGTGTGTTGTCAGGAAACACAGAGGATGAAGAAAGTCTGAGTTCCTTTATATAACACAGGCAGCTGGAACACAACCAATCCAGACAACAGAGACCCTGAACCTTCTGTCTCTCTCTCAAACACACACAGTAAAAACCTCATGAACCGGATGGAACTGGTTCCAACACTGGCTCCTAGATACCGTTGTGTGCTTTTGGATCTGATGGAGAAAGTGGAACAGGCGCTACAATAAAGTGAGGGACAGGCCTAAACTGGAACAAACTGGACTTTGACAGTCCAAAGGCAGCAGATGACAAATAAAGGAAACTTTAAACCAGTGTGTATTCATTTACAAAGATATGATGTGGGCCCACCCCCTTTTTGTCCACACTGTCTGCAGAATACGCGAGCAAGAGGACCCATCTGGTTTAAATTCATTTAGCCGTCAGATATTCATCATTCATTTGAAACAGACAAATGAAGTTCATATGGAATTAAAAGAAAAAGACAACAAGTAAAACATTCATTTAATGTAGACCTGCATTGAAATAAATGCAGTCAGATCTTTGGACCAAAAAATGACATATTTACACATAAGATCCTTCTGAATGTAGTAAAGTAAATCTGCAAGCCCAGATCTGTCATTCAACAGAGAAATCTTCATTTAAAAATAACAAATTTACAGCTAACATTTAGCCCATCTACTTTTTTAAACTTCATATTGTCTTGGGGTACGTTTGGTGAGTACACATTTCTTTTATTTGCGCTTGAAAATTATTTTGGGGGACTTTTTCATATGATTGAGTGGTGTTGCATTGAAAGTCTACTGTCTTTTGCCTCCGGTGTTACCATCGTGGGCTACAGAGACAAGACCCGCAAAGAATTCAAGTCATTAAAATGATATAAACCTCTCTCAGCAGCCACGGAGCTCTGCGGCTCCGATTACCGAGACGTGCGGCGCTGCGAATTTTGCCACAAGTCTGTCCTTGCGAGCAACAGGTGTCACCGGCTGCTTCGCATTAAAACGGCGAGCGTAGTCTCTGGACTTGTGCCAAGGCTGCACCATTCAGTAGAAAGAGCCTTGTCTGCGGTTGCACAGCAGACACGGGGGTGTGAGTGGCCCGCGGCGGGATTTAACGAGCGCATGCACTCGTTAAGCGCAGCGGAGGCAGAGAGAGAGGCGTGGGGGAAGAACGTCGCCCGCTGTCGATGTCGCCGCTGATCTGAGCATGTATCATGTATCAGAGCTGTATCTCACATTCACTGCAGCTTACTTTTGGATGTTGAAACCAGGATGTGTATAACAGTAACATTACTAACAGATAAAATCAATTGCAATGCGGATCGGACTGAAGGCGGGAGCGCGTCGCCTGTCCCTGACGTCATGGAAATGATCCGGATGTACAAACTGTTTTCATAGAGGGCTAAATTTTAGCTGCAAATTTGTCATTTTTAAACGAAGATTTCTCCGCTGAATTACAAATTTGGGCTTACAGATTTACTTTACTGCATTCACAAGGGTCTTATAAATACATATCAGCTATTTCTTTCTGACCACATTTATTTCAATGCAGGTCTCCTTTAAACAGTCTGTCCATCCAATGATTCCTCAAAGTAGAGGTGTAACGGCAACAGCTCAACGGAGGGTTAGTCATAGTCTGTATGATGGAATTTTCAGATTCCTCCAACCGCTGCATGAATTTAAATGTTAAATGTCTCAGTGGAGCTTCACACGTGGGAATATGTGTGTCCACGCACAACTAACTGGCACGATGCCACCTGGGCAGTCTACGGATTGTGCACCGCCTATAGTTCCACCCCAAGGGGCTGTATAGCGCGGGGCCCAAAAAGCTTTGAACAAGGCACAGTTTACTTTCGGAGAGCACACGCTGAACTTGCACAGCAGCAGGTTTGCCTGTAAATACAGTTTACAGTTATTGTCTTTTAATGTCTCTGTCGTCACACCAGTCAGAAGTTATAAAATGTTCGAGGTATTTGACCTCATTCGAGAGCAGCTTATCACACAGACAAAACTCAGGGAAGATCACATCTTTATCCTCCTTACTTCTCACAATCATTTTATTACTCTAAATGGGGTTATACAAAACATCACCTTCATTCCCAAACACAGAACATATTTTTTAACAAATGCTGCGTCGCTGCACTGCATGGACAGATTATCACATCATCTGCATACAAAAATTGATTGATTGATTGATTGGTATGTGTGTAAAGTGGAACTGTGCTCTCTCTGAGCCTTTTCATGTCAGCAGTGGTGTGCAGCAGGGAGGAATTCTCTCTCCACTCTTATTTGATGTATACATTGATGAATTGTCCTCAGAGTTAAATAGTTGTAAAACTGGTCATTGGAGCAACAATTGTCAACCACCTCATCAATCAATCAATCAATCAATTTTTTTTATATAGCGCCAAATCACAACAAACAGTTGCCCCAAGGCGCTTTATATTGTAAGGCAAGGCCATACAATAATTATGTAAAACCCCAACGGTCAAAACAACCCCCTGTGAGCAAGCACTTGGCTACAGTGGGAAGGAAAAACTCCCTTTTAACAGGAAGAAACCTCCAGCAGAACCAGGCTCAGGGAGGGGCAGTCTTCTGCTGGGACTGGTTGGGGCTGAGGGAGAGAACCAGGAAAAAGACATGCTGTGGAGGGGAGCAGAGATCAATCACTAATGATTAAATGCAGAGTGGTGCATACAGAGCAAAAAGAGAAAGAAACAGGATATGTCATTCAAAGCGCATATTAAACAAATATGTAGGACTGCTTTTTTGCATTTACGCAATATCTCTAAAATCAGAAAGGTCTTGTCTCAGAGTGATGCTGAAAAACTAATTCATGCATTTATTTCCTCTAGGCTGGACTATTGTAATTCATTATTATCAGGTTGTCCTAAAAGTTCCCTGAAAAGCCTTCAGTTAATTCAAAATGCTGCAGCTAGAGTACTAATGGGGACTAGAAGGAGAGAGCATATCTCACCCATATTGGCCTCTCTTCATTGGCTTCCTGTTAATTCTAGAATAGAATTTAAAATTCTTCTTCTTACTTATAAGGTTTTGAATAATCAGGTCCCATCTTATCTTACGGACCTCATAGTACCATATCACCCCAATAGAGCGCTTCGCTCTCAGACTGCAGGCTTACTTGTAGTTCCTAGGGTTTGTAAGAGTAGAATGGGAGGCAGAGCCTTCAGCTTTCAGGCTCCTCTCCTGTGGAACCAGCTCCCAATTCAGATCAGGGAGACAGACACCCTCTCTACTTTTAAGATTAGGCTAAAAACTTTCCTTTTTGCTAAAGCTTATAGTTAGAGCTGGATCAGGTGACCCTGAACCATCCCTTAGTTATGCTGCTATAGACTTAGACTGCTGGGGGGTTCCCATGATGCACTGAGTGTTTCTTTCTCTTTTTGCTCTGTATGCACCACTCTGCATTTAATCATTAGTGATTGATCTCTGCTCCCCTCCACAGTATGTCTTTTTCCTGATTCTCTCCCTCAGCCCCAACCAGTCCCAGCAGAGGACTGTCCCTCCCTGAGCCTGGTTCTGCTGGAGGTTTCTTCCTGTTAAAAGGGAGTTTTTCCTTCCCACTGTCGCCAAGTGCTTGCTCACAGGGGGTCGTTTTGACCGTTGGGGTTTTTACGTAATTATTGTATGGCCTTGTCTTACAATATAAAGTGCCTTGGGGCAACTGTTTGTTGTGATTTGGCGCTATATAAATAAAATTGATTGATTGATTGACCTTTGATCCCTCAGGAGGCACTGCATTAAAAACCGACATCATTGTGTAAAGGATCTTACCGCGTGGGCTCAGGAACACTTCAGAAAACCATTGTCAGTTAACACAGTTCGTCGCTACGTCTACAAGTGCAAGTTAAAACTCTACCATGCAAAGTGAAAGCCAAACATCAACAACATCCAGAAACACTGCCGCCTTCTCTGTGCCCGAGCTCATTTGAAATGGACAGACGCAAAGTGGAAAAGTGTGCTGTGGTCTGATGAGTCCACATTTCAAGTTATTTTTGGAAACCATGGCCGTCGTGTCCTCTGGACAAAAGAGGAAAAAGACCATCCAGACTGTTACCAGTGCAAAGTTCAAAACCCAGCATCTGTGATTGTATGGGGGTGTGTTAGTGCCCATGGCATGGACAACTTATACATCTGTGATGGTATGGGGGTGTGTTAGTGCCCATGGCATGGACAACTTACACATCTGTGATGGCACCATCAATGCTGAAAGGTACATCCAGGTTTTGGAGCAACACATGCTGCCATCCAAGCAACGTCTTTTTCAGGGACGTCCCTGATTATTTCAGCAAGACAATGCCAAGCCACATTCTGCACGTGTTACAACAGCGTGACTTCGTAGTAAAAGAGTGCGGGTACTAGACTGATCTGCCTGCAGTCCAGACCTGTCACCCATTGAAAATGTGTGGCGCATTATGAAGCGCAAAATACGACAACGGAGACCCCGGACTGTTGAACAACTGAAGTCGTACATCAAGCAAGAATGGGAAAGAATTCCACCTACAAAGCTTCAACAATTAGTGTCCTCAGTTCCCAAACGCTTACTGAGTGTTGTTAGAAGGAAAGGTGATGTAACACAGTGGGAAACATACCACTGTTCCAGCTTTTTAGAAACCTGTTGCAGGCATCCATTTCAAAATGAAAAAACAAAACAATAAAGTTTATCAGTTTGAACATTAAATATCTTGTGTTTGTGGTGTATTCAGTTGAATATAGGTTGAAGAGGATTTGAAAATCACTGGATTCTGTTTATATTTATATTTTACACAACGTCCAAACTTCAGTGGAATTGGGGTTGTAGATTTCCAATCTCATGTGAATATTCTCTAAAACCTTTCAAAGAACAGCTGCAAGAGTAAGCTATTCGGTTTAGCTGCCTTGTCTTTAAGGACAAGAACCAAAGCAACAGACATGACAGAAATAGGCAAGAGTCCATGGATTAAAAAAACAGTAAAGCAGATGGACAGCAGGAGACATAATCCCTAACTAGAAAAATTTAGATGCTGTTATGCAGTCAAGCCTACAAGCTTTGTTATTTCCAAGTTTCAGGATTGCTTCATAGACTTCGTTAGCACGGAGTGCCGAGCCCTCAGTCAGATCAATATTCACAATAACAACATTTAAAAAAAAAAAAACAATCCCAAACACGGTCGTCGTCTTCATCAACAGCAGTAAATGGCAGAATTAATAGTCAGTTTATCTCTGTATTATATTTCTAAATGATTAATATAACAAATGCCTCAGCTGTATTGTGTTCACAAAGACAAAGAAAATGCATGAAAAATAAATAAGAATCCTGACTTTTGAGCTGTTTACATACCGTTTTTGTCCACAGTGTAACTTATGTCAGCTCTTGAAGCTGCTGAGTTGTTTCGAAAGCAGCGTCTGGAGTCAGCAGGTCGACTGTCTGCAGCGACCTGTCAACCGTCTCCGCGCATGCGCACAGGATAAACCTAAAACTGGCTGATTTGCCACTGGAGGGGGGGGGGTGCAGAGGTGGGCCCACCCTGGACAGGACGCCAGTGGACGATCTGCTGTGGAGACCCAAACAAAACGGGAGCCGGAAGCAAACGAAGGAACATCTGGGGATGACGTCACTAAGTCCCCTGACTGTCCTCCACAATGATACGTTTTAAGAAACGATATGATTATATATTGATATATCTGCAATGAGCCGTGCGCGCGGACCGCCGCTCGGACCCGCTCCACCCCCGTGACCCTGGACAGCAGTCAGTGGCCACAGAAAAGAATAGATGAATGTTTGAAATGACAAAGCAAAAAAGGGGAAAAAACGTCATTCTGCGACCAGCTGTTTGATGACGTCACAGACAGCCGTCAAACGGTTTGACGTAAACAGCTACAATTAAAAGCTGCAGCTCTCAACTTTGACCGCAAACACTGTGAAGAGGACAGAAGAAATAACAGAGGACATGCAGAAGGTGTAAGTCCAGACACTTTTGGACGCGAGCTGCAGCAACAGAACCTTAAAAGCGGACTGCAAAGCAATAACTGGTTCCGACTGGTTCGGTCAGGATGGAAGTGGTTCAGAGCCCCAAAACACCGACAGCCAACAAAACCACTGCAAACCGAGCCAGCCGGGCCGAGGGTCCGAACCCGCTCACTTACCGGCGGGCTCCGGATCGACAGGAGTCCGTCAGAACCACAGAACCCGGTCAGGTCAGAGCAAAGAGCACAGCGGCGACAGATTCTGCGAGCCAATTAAATGACCACAGGCAAACTGTGGAGGAACATACTGCCCCCTGCTGGACAGGAATGTGTTGAATCACAGAATGAAAGAACATGAAACTAAAAACCCTGAGGTGGAATCACGGCAACAGTTATCAGACAAAAAAAACAACAACTAATCAATCAATAAAAAAAAAACACTGGAATCACAGCAACAGTTATCAGACAAAAAAAACAACAACTAATCAATCAATAAAAAAAAAACACTGGAATCACAGCAACAGTTATCAGACAAAAAAAACAACAACTAATCAATCAATAAAAAAAAAACACTGGAATCACAGCAACAGTTATAAGACAAAAAAACAACTAATCAATCAATAAAAAAAAGAAACACTGGAATCACAGCAACAGTTATCAGACAAAAAAACAACTAATCAATCAATAAAAAAAAAACACTGGAATCACAGCAACAGTTATCAGACAAAAAAACAACTAATCAATCAATAAAAAAAAGAAACACTGGAATCACAGCAACAGTTATCAGACAAAAAAAACAACAACTAATCAATCAATAAAAAAAAAAACACTGGAATCACAGCAACAGTTATCAGACAAAAAAACAACTAATCAATCAATCAAAAAAAGAAACACTGGAATCACAGCAACAGTTATCAGACAAAAAAACAACTAATCAATCAATCAAAAAAAGAAACACTGGAATCACAGCAACAGTTATCAGACAAAAAAAACAACTAATCAATCAATAAAAAAAAAGAAACACTGGAATCACAGCAACAGTTATCAGACAAAAAAAACAACTAATCAATCAATAAAAAGAAAAAGAAACACTGGAATCACAGCAACAGTTATCAGACAAAAAAAACAACTAATCAATCAATAAAAAAAGAAACACTGGAATCACAGCAACAGTTATCAGACAAAAAAACAACTAATCAATCAATAAAAAAAGAAACACTGGAATCACAGCAACAGTTATCAGACAAAAAAAACAACTAATCAATCAATCAAAAAAAGAAACACTGGAATCACAGCAACAGTTATCAGACAAAAAAACAACTAATCAATCAATAAAAAAAGAAACACTGGAATCACAGCAACAGTTATCAGACAAAAAAACAACTAATCAATCAATAAAAAAGAAACACTGGAATCACAGCAACAGTTATCAGACAAAAAAAACAACTAATCAATCAATAAAAAAAAAGAAACACTGGAATCACAGCAACAGTTATCAGACAAAAAAAACAACTAATCAATCAATCAAAAAAAGAAACACTGGAATCACAGCAACAGTTATCAGACAAAAAAAACAACTAATCAATCAATAAAAAAAAAAGAAACACTGGAATCACAGCAACAGTTATCAGACAAAAAAACAACTAATCAATCAATAAAAAAAGAAACACTGGAATCACAGCAACAGTTATCAGACAAAAAAACAACTAATCAATCAATCAAAAAAAAAGAAACACTGGAATCACAGCAACAGTTATCAGACAAAAAAAAACAACTAATCAATCAATAAAAAGAAAAGAAACACTGGAATCACAGCAACAGTTATCAGACAAAAAAACAACTAATCAATCAATCAAAAAAGAAACACTGGAATCACAGCAACAGTTATCAGACAAAAAAAACAACTAATCAATCAATCAAAAAAGAAACACTGGAATCACAGCAACAGTTATCAGACAAAAAAACAACTAATCAATCAATCAAAAAAAGAAACACTGGAATCACAGCAACAGTTATCAGACAAAAAAACAACTAATCAATCAATCAAAAAAAAGAAACACTGGAATCACAGCAACAGTTATCAGACAAAAAAACAACTAATCAATCAATAAAAAGAAAAAGAAACACTGGAATCACAGCAACAGTTATCAGACAAAAAAAACAACTAATCAATCAATCAAAAAAGAAACACTGGAATCACAGCAACAGTTATCAGACAAAAAAACAACTAATCAATCAATCAAAAAAGAAACACTGGAATCACAGCAACAGTTATCAGACAAAAAAACAACTAATCAATCAATCAAAAAAGAAACACTGGAATCACAGCAACAGTTATCAGACAAAAAAACAACTAATCAATCAATCAAAAAAAAGAAACACTGGAATCACAGCAACAGTTATCAGACAAAAAAAACAACTAATCAATCAATCAAAAAAGAAACACTGGAATCACAGCAACAGTTATCAGACAAAAAAACAACTAATCAATCAATAAAAAAAAGAAACACTGGAATCACAGCAACAGTTATCAGACAAAAAAACAACTAATCAATCAATCAAAAAAGAAACACTGGAATCACAGCAACAGTTATCAGACAAAAAAAAACAACTAATCAATCAATAAAAAAAAAGAAACACTGGAATCACAGCAACAGTTATCAGACAAAAAAACAACTAATCAATCAATCAAAAAAAGAAACACTGGAATCACAGCAACAGTTATCAGACAAAAAAACAACTAATCAATCAATCAAAAAAAGAAACACTGGAATCACAGCAACAGTTATCAGACAAAAAAAACAACTAATCAATCAATAAAAAAGAAAAAGAAACACTGGAATCACAGCAACAGTTATCAGACAAAAAAACAACTAATCAATCAATCAAAAAAGAAACACTGGAATCACAGCAACAGTTATCAGACAAAAAAACAACTAATCAATCAATCAAAAAAGAAACACTGGAATCACAGCAACAGTTATCAGACAAAAAAACAACTAATCAATCAATAAAAAAAAGAAACACTGGAATCACAGCAACAGTTATCAGACAAAAAAAAACAACTAATCAATCAATAAAAAGAAAAGAAACACTGGAATCACAGCAACAGTTATCAGACAAAAAAACAACTAATCAATCAATCAAAAAGAAACACTGGAATCACAGCAACAGTTATCAGACAAAAAAACAACTAATCAATCAATCAAAAAAAAGAAACACTGGAATCACAGCAACAGTTATCAGACAAAAAAACAACTAATCAATCAATAAAAAAAAAAGAAACACTGGAATCACAGCAACAGTTATCAGACAAAAAAAACAACTAATCAATCAATAAAAAAAAGAAACACTGGAATCACAGCAACAGTTATCAGACAAAAAAACAACTAATCAATCAATCAAAAAAGAAACACTGGAATCACAGCAACAGTTATCAGACAAAAAACAACTAATCAATCAATAAAAAAAAGAAACACTGGAATCACAGCAACAGTTATCAGACAAAAAAAACAACTAATCAATCAATCAAAAAAAGAAACACTGGAATCACAGCAACAGTTATCAGACAAAAAAAACAACTAATCAATCAATCAAAAAAAAGAAACACTGGAATCACAGCAACAGTTATCAGACAAAAAAAACAACTAATCAATCAATCAAAAAAAGAAACACTGGAATCACAGCAACAGTTATCAGACAAAAAACAACTAATCAATCAATAAAAAAAAGAAACACTGGAATCACAGCAACAGTTATCAGACAAAAAAACAACTAATCAATCAATAAAAAAGAAAAGAAACACTGGAATCACAGCAACAGTTATCAGACAAAAAAAACAACTAATCAATCAATCAAAAAAAGAAACACTGGAATCACAGCAACAGTTATCAGACAAAAAAACAACTAATCAATCAATCAAAAAAGAAACACTGGAATCACAGCAACAGTTATCAGACAAAAAAACAACTAATCAATCAATCAAAAAAGAAACACTGGAATCACAGCAACAGTTATCAGACAAAAAAAACAACTAATCAATCAATCAAAAAAAGAAACACTGGAATCACAGCAACAGTTATCAGACAAAAAAAACAACTAATCAATCAATCAAAAAGAAAGAAACACTGGAATCACAGCAACAGTTATCAGACAAAAAAAAACAACTAATCAATCAATAAAAAAAAAAGAAACACTGGAATCACAGCAACAGTTATCAGACAAAAAAAACAACTAATCAATCAATCAAAAAAGAAACACTGGAATCACAGCAACAGTTATCAGACAAAAAAACAACTAATCAATCAATCAAAAAAGAAACACTGGAATCACAGCAACAGTTATCAGACAAAAAAACAACTAATCAATCAATCAAAAGAAAAGAAACACTGGAATCACAGCAACAGTTATCAGACAAAAAAACAACTAATCAATCAATAAAAGAAAAAGAAACACTGGAATCACAGCAACAGTTATCAGACAAAAAAAACAACTAATCAATCAATAAAAAAAAAAGAAACACTGGAATCACAGCAACAGTTATCAGACAAAAAAACAACTAATCAATCAATCAAAAAAGAAACACTGGAATCACAGCAACAGTTATCAGACAAAAAAACAACTAATCAATCAATCAAAAAAGAAACACTGGAATCACAGCAACAGTTATCAGACAAAAAAAACAACTAATCAATCAATCAAAAAAAGAAACACTGGAATCACAGCAACAGTTATCAGACAAAAAAAACAACTAATCAATCAATAAAAAGAAAAGAAACACTG